>NC_083412.1:19171239-19346239 GCF_020745735.1 Hemiscyllium ocellatum | reverse complement strand
GGGTGTGTGTGGGGTGTGTGTGTGTGTGGGGGGTGTGTGTGTGTGTGTGTGGGGGGGTGTGTGTGTGGGGTGTGTGTGTGTGGGGGGTGTGTGTGTGGGGGGTGTGTGTGTGTGGGGGTGTGTGTGTGGGGGGTGTGTGTGTGTGGGGTGTGTGTGTGTGTGGGGTGTGTGTGTGTGTGTGGGGGGTGTGTGTGTGTGGGGGGTGTGTGTGTGTGGTGTGTGGGGGTGTGTGTGTGGGTGTGTGTGTGTGTGTGTGTGGGGTGTGTGGGGGGGGGTGTGTGGGGGTGTGTGTGGGGGTGTGTGTGTGTGTGTGTGTGGGGGGGGTGTGGGGGGGTGTGTGGGGGGTGTGTGTGTGGGGGTGTGTGTGTGGGGGTGTGGGTGTGGGGGGGTTGTGTTGTGGGTGACCCGTTGCCCTGGGCCTGCTCCCTGCCTCCCCGCGGGGCTGGGGCCCGGACTCTCTCCCTCCCCCACTTCAGGCGACGTGGCACCGACCTCCCGGGCGCCGCTGAGCCGGAGCCGGAGCCTGAGGCCGCGACACTGTCCCCTGCCCCGGCTCCAGGGAGATAGAGAGAGGACCCGGGCCCAGCTCCCCGGCCTGTCCCGCGGGGGGGTGCCGGGCCCCCCTCCCCGCGCCTGGGCTCGTCCCCGTCCCCGTCCCCGGCCCCGGCCCCGGCCGGGGCCCCGCGCTCGGGCACTGACCTGGGCCGGCAGCGGAGTGCTGTCTGCGGCCTCCCCCAGCTCGGACACGCTCCGGCTCTGGGTGTGGGTGAGCGGGGCGGTGGGCTCCGGGCCCCGTTCCCACACCGACAGCCTCTGCAGGCTCGGCTGCTCCCGGCTCCGCGCCTCAGGCCCGTCCGCACCCAGCTCCGCCATCGTGTCCCGTCCCGGAGCGGAGCCTGCACCGAGACAGTACAGTACAGTGCGGTGCGGTGCGGCCCGTCCCAGAGCGGCCTCAGCCCCGGCTTAACCCCGGAAACAGAGCGGGAACCCTCCCACTGGGGGAGGAGGGAGGCCGGGATCACAGGGACCGGGATCAGGATCAACACCGGGATCGGGATCAGGATCAACACCGGGATCGGGATCAGGATCAACACCGGGATCAGAGGGACTGGGATCAGAGGGACCGGGATCAGGATCAACACCGGGATCACAGGGACCGGGATCACAGGGACCGGGATCAGGATCAACACCGGGATCACAGGGACCGGGATCAGAGAGACTGGGATCAGGATCAACACCGGGATCAGAGGGACTGGGATCACAGGGACCGGGATCAGGATCAACACCGGGATCGGGATCAGGATCAACACCGGGATCACAGGGACCGGGATCACAGGGACCGGGATCAGGATCAACACCGGGATCACAGGGACCGGGATCAGAGAGACTGGGATCAGGATCAACACCGGGATCGGGATCGGGATCAAGATCAACACCGGGATCACAGGGACCGGGATCAGAGGGACTGGGATCAGGATCAACACCGGGATCGGGATCAGGATCAACACCGGGATCAGAGAGACTGGGATCAAGATCAACACCGGGATCACAGGGACCGGGATCAACACCGGGATCACAGGGACCGGGATCAGAGAGACTGGGATCAAGATCAACACCGGGATCGGGATCAGGATCAACACCGGGATCACAGGGACCGGGATCAGAGAGACCGGGATCAGAGAGATCGGGATCAGAGAGACTGGGATCAGGATCAACACCGGGATCACAGGGATCGGGATCAGAGAGACTGGGATCAGGATCAACACCGGGATCAGAGAGACTGGGATCAGAGAGACTGGGATCAGAGAGACTGGGATCAGGATCAACACCGGGATCAGAGAGACTGGGATCAGGATCAACACCGGGATCACAGGGACCGGGATCAGAGAGAGTGGGATCGGGATCACAGGGACTGGGATCGGGATCAACACCGGGATCACAGGGACCGGGATCACAGGGACCGGGATCAGGATCAACACCGGGATCACAGGGACTGGGATCAGGATCAACACCGGGATCAGAGGGACCGGGATCAGGATCAACACCGGGATCACAGGGACCGGGATCAGAGAGAGTGGGATCGGGATCACAGGGACTGGGATCACGATCAACACCGGGATCACAGGGACCGGGATCAGGATCAACACCGGGATCAGAGGGACTGGAATCACAGGGACCGGGATCAGAGAGAGTGGGATCAGAGAGACTGGGATCAAGATCAACACCGGGATCACAGGGACCGGGATCAGAGAGAGTGGGATCGGGATCACAGGGACCGGGATCAGGATCAACAACGGGATTACAGGGACTGGGATCACAGAGACTGGGATTAGAGGGACTAGGATCAGAGAGACTGGGATCACAGTGACCGGGATCAGGATGAACACTGGCATTAGAGAGACCAGGATTTGAGAGACCATGGTCAGGATCAACACCGGGATCAGAGGGACCAGGATCAGGATCAATACCGGAATTAGAGAGACTGGCATCAGAGAGACTGGGATCTCAGAGACCGGGATCAGGATCAACACTGGGATCAGAGGAACCGGGATCAGGATCAACACCAGGATGAGAGAGCATGGGATCAGTATCAACACTTGGATTAGAGACTGGGATTAGAGATACCAGGATCAGAATCAACACCAGGATCACAGAGACTGGGATTAGGATCAACACCCAGATCAGGATTAACATGGGAATCATGGACCACGATGAATATCGGGATCACAGTCACTCGGATCAGAGAGACTTGGATTAGGATCAATACCAAAATCACAGGGACCAGGATCAGGATCACACAAACTGGGAATAGGATCAATGCTGAATCACAAGGACCAGAGAGACTAGGATGGATGAATGTGGGATCAGACTGACTGGGATCAGGATCAGCACTGACATCTTGATCAATACCAGGATCACTGGAACTGGATCAGGGTCAACACCAAGTGTAAAAGACTGGGATCAAAGAGACCTGCATCAACACCAACACCCGGATCAAAACTGGGAGGAGGGGGCCCTGGAGTGGACAGACCACAATTAGAGAGACGGGATTAACATCAACACTGGGATTAACACCAGGAGTAGAGAAACCAGGATCAATACCGATACTGGGATCACCACCAGGATTAGAGACACCAAAATTACATTAGGATCAGAGATAGAGTCATAGAGATGTACAGCATGGAAACAGGCCATTTGGTCCAACCCGTCCATGCCGACCAGATATCCCAACCCAATCTAGTCCCACCTGCCAGCACCCGGCCCATATCCCTTCAAACTCTTTCTATTCATATACCTATCCAGATGCCTCTTAAATGTTGCAATTGTACCAGCATGCACCACTTCCTCTGGCAGTTCATTCCATATATGTACCACCCTATGTGTGAAAAAGTTGCCCTTGGGTCCCTTTTATACTTTTCCCCTCTCACCCTAAACCTATGCCCTCTAGTTCTGGACTCCACGACCTCAGGGAAAAGACTTTGTCTATTTATCCTACCCACGCCCCTCATAATTTTGTAAACCTCTATAAGATCACCCCTCAGCCTCCGATGCTCCAGGGGAAAACAGCCCCAGCCTGTTCAGCCTCTCCTCAAATCCTCCAACCCTGGCAACATCCTTATAAATCTTTTCTGAACCCTTTCAAGTTTCACATCTTTTTGGTAGGAATGAGACCAGAATCGCATGCAATATTCCAACAGTGGCCTAACCAATGTCCTGTGCAGCCACAATATGACCTCCCAACTCCTGTACTCAATACTCTGACCAATAAAGGAAAGCATACCAAACACCTTCTTCACTATCCTATCTACCTACTACTCCACTTTCAAGGAGCTATGAACTTGCTCTCCAAGATCTCTTTGTTCAACAACACTCCCTAGGATCTTACCATTAAGTATATAAGTCCTGCTAAGGTTTGCTTTCTCAAAATGCAGCACTTCACATTTATCTGAATTAAACTCCATCTGTCACTTCACGGCCCATTGGTTCATCTGATCAAGATCCTGTTGTCATCTGAGGTAACCTTCTTCGCTGTCCACTACACCTCCAATTTTGGTGTCAGCTGCAAACTTATTAATTACAAAAATATAAATGACAAAAAGTAATGGACCCAGCACCGATCCTTGTGGCACTTCAGTGGTCACAGGCTTCCAGTCTGAAAAATAACCCTCCACCACCACCCTCTGTTTTCTGCCTTTGAGCCAGTTCTGTATCCAAATGGCTAGTTTTCCCTGTATTCCGAGAGATCTAACCTTGCTAACCAGTCTCCCATGGGGAACCTTGTCAAATGCCTTACTGAAGTCTATATAGATCATATCTACCGCTCTGTCCTCATCAATCCTGTTTGTTACTTCTTCAAAAAACTCAATCAAGTTTGTGAGACATGATTTCCCACACACAAAGCCATGTTGACTATCCCTAATCAGTCCTTGCGTTTCCAAATACATGTACATCCTGTCCCTCAGGATTCCCTCCAACAACTTGCCTACCACCGACGTCAGGCTCACCGGCCTATAGTTCCCTGGCTTGTCCTTACTACCCTTCTTCAAGAGTGGCACCACGTTGGCCAACGTCCAGTCTTCCAGCACCTTACCTGTGACTATTGATGATACAGATATCTCAGCAAGAGGCCCAGCAATCACTTCTCTAGCTTCCTACAGAGCTCTAGGGTACACCTGATCAGGTCCTGGATATCTATCCACCTTTATGCGTTTCAAGACATCCAGCACTTTCTCCTCTGTAATATGGACATTTTGCAAGGTGTCACCATCTATTTCCCTACATTCTATATCTTCCATAACCTTTTCCACAGTAAATACTGTTGCAAAATACTCGTTTAGTATTTCCCCCATTTTCTGCAGCTCCACACAAAAGCCGCCTTGCTGATGTTTGAGGGGCCCTATTCTCTCCCTAGTTACCCTTTTGTTATTAATGTATTTGTAAAAACCCTCCTTTATTCTATTTGCCAAAGCTATTTCATGTCCCCTTTTTGCCCTCCCGATTTCCCTCTTAACTGTACTCCTACTGCCTTGATACTCTTCTAAGGATTCACTCGATCTATCCTGTCTATGCCTGACATATGCTTCCTTTTTTTTAACCAGACTCTCAATTATCTCTAGACTTCCAGCATTCCCTATACCCAGCAGCCTTTCCTTTCACCCGAACAGGAAAAACTTTCTCATGATCTCATTTCTGAAGGCTTCCCATTTTCCAGCCGTCCCTTTACCTGCGAACATCTGCCCCCAATCAGCTTTTGAAAGTTCTTGCCTAATACCGTCAAAATTGGCCTTTCTCCAATTTAGAACTTCAACTTTTAGATCTGGTCTATCCTTTTCCATCACTTTTTAAAATCTAATAGAATTATGATCGCTGCAAGAATCAAGAGACACTGGGATTAACTGAGGAGGAGGGAGCCTGGAACACAGTCTAAGATCAGTGTCTGGGATCAGAGACACCAAGATCAACACAGGAAGTTTGGGCCCAGAAGTAGAGACAGTGAGATCAGAAAGGCTAGAATCAGCGCCATAACTGGGAACAGAGATACTGGGATAAACAGGAAGGAGAGGTCCCAAAACCAGGAGCAGAGAGATCAGGATCAACACTGGGAGCAGCATCAGATCCCAACACTGGGACCACAGACACGAGGAGCAGCATTAGGTCAATACAGAGAGTAGAGACACTGGGAGCAGCTTCAAGATCAACACTAGGTACAATGCCAGGAGCATGGACAGAGAGCAGAGTGGCTGGGAGCAGCAATGGAATTAACACCTGGAGTATAGGCATCGGGATCAACAGTGGTGCAAGTGTTGGGATTAACATAATCAAACATCATCAATGTGGTTTTTTTGAAAAGAGAAATCACAAGTAACAAGTTTGCTCGAGACCTATAGGACTATAACAGGCAGACTTGACAAAAGGGAACTGGTAAATGTTGTGTATTTGGATTTGTTATCGTGCACCTTAAAGGTCATTTGCACAAAGGAAGGAACTCATGGTATTGGGGGAATTATTATGAATGGGCTGAGAATTGGTTACCTCTCAGAAGACAGAGAGCCTGATTAATAAGTCATTTTCAGGTGGAAAGATGAAACTAAAGGAGTGCCACAAGGATCAGTCCTTGGGTCTCAGATTTTTACTAGAGACATTAATGACTTCAATGAGGGGACAGTAATATATGCAAATTGGCTGATGATACAAAAGTAAGTGGGAGGACATGCTGTGATGGAGTCATAAAGAAATTGGAAGAAGATATAGATTGTGAGTGAATAAACAATTGGCAGTATAAGTATAATGTAGGAAAGTGCTTTTTACAGGAAGAATCAAAAGACAAACCATTTATTAAATAGAGAATCCAAAAACATGAAACACAATGGGATCTGAGTGTTCTTCTGCATGAAACAAAAAATAATTAGTATGCAAGTGCCGTAAATAATTAAGAAGGCAAATTGAATTTTGGTCTTTATCGTTTGGGGATTGGAGATAAAAAAACAGCAAAGTCTTATTATAATTGTACAGGGGGTTAGTGAGGCCACACATGGTGTTCTGTGTACAGTTTTGGTCCCTGTATTTAAAAACAGGATATACTGGCATTGGCGGCAGTTCAAAAGAGACTGACTCGGCTGATCTCCGGGATGAAAGTATTGATTTAGCATGGATGCTAAACAGGTTAGAACTGGTCAGATCTGACTGTTTTATGTCAGATTAGACTTTTACTC
Source organism: Hemiscyllium ocellatum (assembly GCF_020745735.1). Lineage (NCBI taxonomy): Eukaryota > Metazoa > Chordata > Chondrichthyes > Orectolobiformes > Hemiscylliidae > Hemiscyllium > Hemiscyllium ocellatum. Next base: position 19,339,526 of record NC_083412.1, on the reverse strand, counting down.
ATTAGAGTTTAGAAGAATGAGGGGCGATCTTATTGAAATATACAAGATTCTGAGGAGTTTTGACAGGGTTGAGAAGCTGTTTCCAAACTTAAGAGGATATAGTTATAGAATAAGGGGGCACTCATTTAAAACTGAGATGCAAAGTAATTTCTTCTCCCAGAGGGCTGTGAATGTCTGGAATTCTTTAGCCCAGAAAGTTATGCAGGTTAGATCACTGATGGAAGAAAAGGTCAGCATTATGCGAGAAGATGAAAACAAAAGGGGATGATATTGAAGCCTTTGATGAAGATTGATCAGTGCCAGAAAGGAAAAGGCCAGTTCCTAAGAGTATGTGGAGGTGCCAATGTCTGACTGGGGTGGGCAAAGTTAAACATCACTCAATACCAGGTTATAGTCCTGGTTTATTTGGAAGTACAAGGTTTTGGAGCGCCACCCCTTCACCAGGTAGATGGGTGAGATTAGCAGAAAGAATTGGGACAGAGGAAAGTAATGGGGAAAAGGGGTCTGGAATGACATTGGTTTCAATGAGCTGTTGATGCTCGTGATTATTGATGCCTGAAAAAAAGCAGAAGCGTTCTTGGCTAAAACCCTGGATGTGTCCAATTCTGATATAGAACTACTTTAGGTTGGAGTGTGTTGATGCCTCAGGAGAGGACAACAGCATGGACATAGTGCTGCATGTCATTGAATATTCAGCATCCTGCACTCTTCTGTCTCCCAACACTCCATGGTATTGTAATTCCAATATAGTGATTGAAACGAGGTCAGTCAGCTAGATCTCAGTGAGCCCCCTGTAAGGGTCTGTTAATCTGGCCAAACCTTTGAGCTCTGCCTGACAGATATAAAAGGGAGTGTCAAGGAGACCTCACTCTAAGAGCCAGCTCTGAGTTAGCTGGTTCATTTACTTTGCACATGTAAGTAATAGATGGCTTGGTGATGGGATACTGGTCTTTGTGGAGTTATTTCACCCCACTTTTAAGAAAACATGAACAGTAACAAAGGATTGAAGGATAAATGCAGGAGGAAGTTAAACTCATCCCAACTCTTGTATTGACCTCAGTTGGAATACTGTTGCAGGCCAAACATGAATTGCTTGGATTTGGACTGTGAGGAGGGATCTTTCGATGTAACAAACAAGTAGCTCCCTTTTTTTAACTTTACTAATTTTCCAAATCTGATGATTGTACCACACCCAAAACGTTCAGCTGTTCGTTCTCTTCACACATGATGTGAGGCCTACTTTTATTTCAGACTAGGTGCATACTCCGTCCATACCCAGTCTGGGCCTTGGGTTCCCACTGCTCTAGATTTGGCAGAGTACCTCACAAATACTTGAACTTGGGCATCAAACCTCATGATTTGAAAACAGCTTTAACTTTCTGACTTGCCTGTTTCATTAATTATGGTAAATGAGTTTGGGAGAATTTTTGACACAAAATTTCCTGATTTTTATCAAATAGAACAATATACTCAAAAAATCCAATCTGATTTCTAAAAGAGAAAGTTTATTCTCCACAGGGCAGGAAGACTAAGCTCAGATCTGTTTCTTTAGCCTGTTGGCTACCTCACGCATTCATTAAAACACTACAAAATGTGGGTATGATGTAGTCTGGAGCCACAGTTCTTCAGGAAATTATGTCTGAAACCTCAGACAGTAGTGTGGAAGCTTAAGTTCCAGTTAGCTTTATTTCCCAAAGAGCAGCCCAAAAGAACAATTGACTAAATTCAAATGTTTGAAATGCAATAAAATAATTCTTAATTCCTCTAAGACAGTCAATTCCAAGAATAATTATTTTTCTGTCTAATTAGGGAATCAAGGCACTAACAATAAAGAATGTGCCAGTAGTGTTGAGGATAGAATAGCAGGTTTCACCTGTCATTTTTTATCCTTGTAAGCAGCGGTTGAGTGGGGGACATGGATAGCAGATGGATTCAGATTTGGCGAGATACCTGAAGGACACTGCAATTTTAATTTTACCTTAGTAATTGGTTTCTATGATGGCACTCTGGGGTATATGGAAAAGTGGTGGTGCTGGAAAAGCACAGCAGATCAGGCAGCATCCAAGGTGCAGGAAAAATCGATGTTTTGGGCAAAACCCCTTCATCAGGAATGAATCTGGGAGCCTCGGGGGTGGAAAGATAAATGGGATGCGGGGTAGGTAGCTGAGTGCGCAATAGGTGGCTAGACATAGGAGTAACGATGATAGGTTCAGAGGGGAAGGTGGAGTGGATAGGTAGGAAGGACGATGGACAGGGAGTACAGGTCATGAGGGCAGTGCTGAGCTGGAAGGTTGGAACTGAGATAAGGTGGAGGGAGGGGAAATGAAACTGGTGAAATCTACATTGATGCTATAGGGTTGGAGGGTCCTGAGGCGGAAGAGGAGGTGTTCTTTCTCCAGGTGTCAGGTGGTAAGGGAGTGGTGATGGAGGAGGCCCAGGACCTGCATGTCCTTGGCAGAGTGAGAGGGGGAATTGAAGAGTTTGACCACGGGGTGATGGGGTTTCCCTGTCCCCAACAGCTCATCGTCACCATGGATATCCAATCCCTTTATACCTCCATTCACCATGACCAGGGCCTCTAAGCCCTCCGTTTCTTCCTCTTGACGTCCCCACCAGTACCCTCCCACTGACACTCTCATTCATTTGGCTGAACTGGTCCGCACCATTAATAATTTCTCCTTTGAATCCTCCCACTTTCTCCACAATGAAAGGGGTAGTGACGGACACCCACACGGGCCCCAGTTACACCTCTTTGTCAGCTACGTGGAACAGTCTATCTTCCTCAGTTACACCAGCACCACTCTCCACCTTATCCTCCTCTACATCGATGACTGCATCAGTGCCACCTCGTGCTCCCACAAGGAGGTCGAACAGTGCATCAGCTTCACCAACACATTCCATCCCGACCTAAAATTCACCTGAACCATTTCAGACACCTCCTTCCCCTTCCTGGACCTCTCTATCTCCATCAATGTTGATTGAGTCAACACTGACATTTTCTACAAACCCTGTGACTACCACAGCTACCTGGATTACACCTCCTCCCACCCTGTCTCCTGTAAAAATGCTATTCCTTCTTCACAATTCCTCCACCTACAGTACATCTGCTCCCAGAAGCACCATTTCCACCAAAGAGCACACCAGATGGCCTCCTTCTTTAAAGGCCACAGTTTCCCTTCCCATGTGTTTGATGATGCCCTCCAGCACATCTCATCCACTTCCCGCATCTCCGCCCTCAAACCCCATCCCTTCAACTGCAACAAAGCCAGATCCCTCCAGTTCTCACCTTCCACTTTGCCAGCCTCCATATACATTGCATCATCCTCCGCTATTTCTGCCACCTACAAACCCACCCCACCAGAGATATATTTCCATCCCCACCCCTATCCATCTTCCATAAAGACCATTCCCTCTGCGACTACCTCTTCAAGTCAATATTCCCCCCCAACAACCCACCCTCCCCTCCCGGGAAGGCCCCAAAGGAGCCTAAGTTTCATCTGCACTTCTACAAATGTCATTTACTGCATCTGTTACTACTCCCTTACCACCTGATGCCTTCTGCCTTCTAACCTTAGGGCATCAATGTGGATTTTACCAGTTTCCTCATTTCCACTCCCTCCACCTTATCCCAGTACCAGCCTTTCAGCTCAGCACCGCCCTCATAACCAGTGCCTCCTGTTCATCATCTTTTCCACCTATCCGCTCCTGATGAAAAATCTTTGCCCGAAATGAAGATTTTCCTGCTCCTCGGATGCTGTCTGACCTGCTGTGCTTTTCTAGCACTACACTCTTGACTCATACCCCGCTAAGCCCTCCCTATTCATATATCCATCCAGATGCCTTTTAAATATCATAATTGTACCAACCTCCACTACTTCCTCTGACAGCTCATTCTATACATGCACCACCCTCTTTGTGAAGAAGTTTTTCCTTAAGTGCCTTTTATATCTTTCCCCTCTCACCCTAAACCTATGCCCTCTAGTTCTGGACTCACCCACCCCAGAGAAAAGATTTTGTCAATTTACCTGGTGTATGCCCCTCATGATTTTATAAACCTCTATAATGTCACCCTCAGCCTCTGAAGCTCCAGGGAAACAGCCCCAGCCTTTCAACCTCTCCCTATACCCGAAATCCTCTAACCCTGGCAACATCCTTGTAAATCTTTTCTGAACCTTTATAAGTTTCTCAACATCCTTCTGATAGAAAAGAGACCAGAATTGCAATCAAACGTTGCCTAACCAATGTCCTGTATATGACCTCCCAACTCCTATACTCCATACTCTGACCAGTAAAGGAAAGCATACCAATCACTTTCTTCACTATCCTATCCAACTGCGACTCTACTTTCAAGGAGCTACAAACCTCCAAGGTCTCTTTGTTCAGCAACTCTCACTTAGTCCTTACCATTAAGGTGTATAGGTCTGCTATGATTTCCTTTTGCAAAATGCAGTACCTCACATTTATCTAAATTAAACTCCATTTGCCATGTAGCCCATCCGATCAAGATCCTGTTGTAATTTAAGGCAACCTTTTTTTGCAGTTCACTTGTTATGGATGAAGCCATACTACTCAAAACATTCTTAAGCAGGCAGCCCAGACTACAACTTTGCAATTTGTTTCAGAAAGCATACAGTGAAAATTATCTGGATAAAGTAAGTTAGATTGACAACTTGATTTTAAAACAGACAAATTTTTTTTTCACAAAGAACCCCTACAGAATGCAGTCTATCTAAACTAGACTTAAAGGTGCTGTTGCTGAATAGACACAATGGTCCTAATGAGCAAACTCCCTGATATAATCACTAACTATCAGCAAGTCTTAACAGTGAGGACATTCTCCACTATAGGAGTCACCATGGTACACGTCACGTGGGTAGGGGCGTGGGAGCGTGCGTGATTGTTACGTAAGCCGGCGTTGACGTCACATGCGACGCAGCATATATAAAGCCGGCCAGCGAGTAGGCTCGCCCTTTCTAACGGGTTGCAGTTTAGTTGGTGCTGGGCTGTCGCCGGCCGACGCCATTATCGACATGAAGCTTTACAAGTGCGCCGTCTCCGGTAAGGGTGGCCGCTTCCCTTCCCCGCTGCTGTACTATCCCTCGCCTGAGACGCCGAGGGGGTGGGGGTGGTGGTGGGGGGGATTGGCGTGGCGTACGTGTGTTGAGGGGGCGAGCGAGAGGGGGACGAGATCGCGGCCGGCGAAGGCTCCGATTGTTCTGGAAAGCCTGGGCGGATTAGGCCTTGGCACCCTGCCCCCGGCCTGCGTCAGAAGGCGACGTAAATGGCATTGCACGGGTGAGGGCCTCGGGTTGGGAGTGCCCTCCGTCCACCAGAGGGAGAGAGAGAGAGAGACAGGGGAAAGAAGGGATTGCAATTTAAAATGCTCTTCGTTTTCTTTTTCTTCTTTCTCTTCCCCCCCCCCCCCCCCCCAAAAAAAAACCTTTTACAGGCGACGAGATGTTCTCCGACATCTACAAGATCAAGGAAGGCGCCAGGGGCATCGTATACGAGGTGGAGGGGAAGGTGAGGCTCGAGCCCGCCGGGGCGCGCGCATTGCGGGGGGCAGGGCGGTGGGAGCGTGCGGCATGCCGTGACGTCACTGAGTGTCACCATGGCGACGGGCGAAGGGTGTGGACCCCCGGGTCCAGGGCAGCCCCATTCCCCCTCCCCCTCCCCCTCCCCCTCCCCCTCCCCCTCCTCCTCCTGCACAGGTTATTAACCCACAGAGACCCAGGTAAACTCACTCACTTCACCACCACCGCGCCTGCGTTCGCGTCCAGCTTTCGGCAGCTGGTGGAACTCTTGATTCAACCAAAATAATCCAGGAAATGAGAGTAAAGGTTGTTATGAAGCTCACCCCAGCTATTGGGAGAAAGGGTCCATCTGATTCAATTAGTGCCCTTGAGGTATGGCAATCTGCCATCCTTACCTGGTTTGGTCTGTGTGACTCCACACCTATAGTGATACCTTTGACTCGCAACTGTCCTGTGGGTAATTAGGAATGGATAATAAATGCAAGCCAGTGGTGTTTGTGTTCCATGAATGAATTTTTTTGCCAAGTATTTAGAGATTTGGGTGTAGGCCATTTGACTCCTCTTCCATTCTATTGACTCTGTACTTAGCTGGTGTCCACCTCAATCTCTTCTACCTGTCCTGAATTACTCATGATTCCCTTGCTGATCAATAGGGTGGCACAGTGGTTAGCACTGCTGCCTCACAGCGCTAGGGACCTGGGTTCAATTCCTGCCTCAGGCGACTGACTGTGTGGAGTTTGCACGTTCTCCCCGTGTCTGCATGGGTTTCCTCCGGGTGCTCCGGTTTCCTCCCACGATCCAAAGATGTGCGGGTCTGGTGAATTGGCCATGCCAAATTGCCCGTAGTATAAGGTAAGGGGTAAATGTAGGGGTATGGGTGGGTTGCACTTCGGCGGGTCGGTGTGGACTGGTTGGGCCGAAGGGCCTGTTTCCACACTAAGTAATCTCTTCTTAAAAAAAATTCTACCATTGATACATTAATGGGTGTCACTCTCCACTCTAGTCTGGAAGCATTCTCCAGATTTCCTTTGTCCCCTCTCAATCCTGTCTGTTCTGGCAAAATTGATCTCCTGTTCTGCTCTCTAGGATTAAGGACTTTGCCTAGTCTGTTCAGACAAGGCCCACCTCCTTCCAGCAGCACAAAGTGGCTGTGTTCTGTAACTGGTTATTTATTTATTCTCTTTCTAGAGCATGTTAAACTAGTGACAGCTAGTTAAAACCTACTATTACTACTCAACCTATTAAATTGGGCCAGCAACAGACCATGTCAACCATGGAGTGGGTTGGTTGTCGTTGTGACCTGTGGGTTTTGCAGCACTAAGCTAGTAGAATCCTGGAGCTTTGTGCCATATGTTAATTGTTGTTTCCTTTTTAAGGTCATTTCCAGAACTGAAGGCTCAATTGATGACACTTTAATTGGTGGCAATGCTTCCCAAGAATGTCCTACTGAACAGGCTGAAACTAGTACTGTCAGTGGTGTTGACATTGTTTTAAATCACAATCTTAAAGAAATCAGCCTTGCAAAAGCTGACTATCGAACACATATAAAGGGATACATGAAACAGTGAGTAATAAGCTTGGCTTTTCTGATCAAATGTTTATCCTGTTGCTTTTCTCAATTTGTGATTATCCCCTTTGGTATCAAATTGAACTATCTATTTCAAGTATAACTAGAGCTTATGCTGTCTACCCCCCGTAACTGCATAAGTGTGACTGATTCTGCTTGCATCTTGCCTAAGGTAGTTTTCACCTGTCCTTTGAGCATCATGACTTTATACCTGTACTGTGATTGCATTGGATTCAGATTTCCTTATGATATAACTTCAAATACCCATTTTTTCCTTCTACTGTAGAACAAAATCTGTCACCAACATTTCATACATTCAATTTTCCTGGGAGGACCATTTCCACCACAGAACACACCAGATGGCTTTTTCAAAGGCTGCAATTTCCCCCCTCACATGGTTGGTGTTCTTCACATCCACCCTGAAACCCCACCCTGTCAACCCCAACAAGACAGAACTCCCCTAGTCCTCACCTTACACCCATCAACCTCTGTATACATTGCATTATCCTCTGATTTCTGCTACCTATTAATAGACCCTACTACCAGAGACATTTACCCCTGTAAATATCCATAAAAACCATTCCCCCGGACTCCCTTAGGCCCATGCACCCCCACCATGCCCTGCCGCTGCAGGAATTGCAAAATTTGCCCATACCTTCCCTCAACTCTGTCCAAGGCACCAAAGGAGCCCTCCACGTCCATCAGTTTTACCTGCACTTCCACACGTGTCACTTAATATATCCATTGTTCCCAATGCTGTCCCTTCTACACAGGGAAACAACATCTACTTGCAGACTGCCTCAGAACATCTCTGGGACATCTTGCCAGGATCAAGGATGTGTCAGAGCAGGTGCAAAATGTTCTCACAGGAGCAAGGGGCCAGCAAGAGGTTATTGTCCACATTGGAACCAATGACATTGGAAGGGAAAAGGTTGAGATTCTGATGGGAGATGAGAGAATTGGGCAGAAATGTAAAAAGGAGGTCCTCTAGTAGTAATATTTGGTTTACTCCCAGTGCTATGAGCTAGAGGGGACAGGAATAGGATAGAGCAGACAAATGCATGGCTGAGGAGCTGGTCTATGGGAGAAGGATTCACACTTTTGGATCAATGGAATCTCTCTTGGGGTAGAAGTTACCTGTACAAGAAGGGCTGATTGCACCTAAATTGGAAGGGGACTAATGTACTAGCAAGGAGATTTGCTGGAGCTGTTCGGGAGGACTTAAACTAGTGGCAGAGGGATGAGTTGGGAATCTGAGATAGTGAGGAAAGAGATCAATCTGTGAGACTGGTACAGTTGAGAACAGAAGCGAGTCAAACAGGGCAGATGGGACAAGATAGGACTAATTTAAACTGCATTTATTTCGGTGCGAGGGGCCTAACAGGGAAGGCAGATGAACTCTGGGCATAGTTAGGAACATGGGACTGGAATATCATAGCAATTTCAGAAACATGGCTCAGGGATGGGCAGGGCTGGCAGCTTAGTGTTCCAGGATACAAATGCTACAGAAAGGATGGAAAGGGAGGTGAGAGAGGAGGGGGAGTGGCATTTTAATAAGTGATAGCATTGCAACTGTGCTGAGGGAGGATATTCCTGGAAATACATCCAGGGAAGTTACTTGGGTGGAACTGAAATAAGAAAGGGATGGTCACCTTATTGGGATTGTATTGTAGACGCCCTTAGTCAGATGGAAATTGAGAAACAAACTTGCAAGGAAATCTCTGCTATCGGTAAGAAGAATAGGGGATTTTGTTAGGAGATTTTAACATTCCAAATGTAGACTGGGACTGCCATAGGGCTAAGTGTTTAGATGGAGAGGAATTTGTGTACAAGCCAATTTTCTGATTGTGTGGATGTACCTACTAGAAAAGGTGCAAAACTCGACCTACTCTTGGGAAATAAGGCAGGGCAGGTGACTGAGGTGTCAGTGGGGGAACACTTTGGAGCCAGTGATCATAATTCCTAGATTTAAAATAATGGAAAAGAATAGACCAGATCTAAAAGCTGAAGTTTTAAATTGGCAAAAGGCCAATTTTGACTGTATTAGGCAAGAACGTTTGAAAGCTGTCTGGGGACAGATGTTTGCAGGTAAAGGGATGGCTGGAAAGTGGAAGCCTTCAGAAATGAGATAATGAGAATCCAGAGAGAGCATATTCCTGTTAGGGTGAAAGGGAAGGCTGGTAGGTACAGGGAATGCTGGATGACTAAAGAAATTGAGGGTTTGGTTAAGAAGGAAGCATATGTCAGGTATAGACAGGATAGATAGTGAATCCTTAGAGTATAAAGGAAGTAGGAGTATACTTAAGAGGGAAATCAGGAGGGTAAAAAGGGGACATGATAGCTTTGGCAAATAGAATTAAGGAGAATCCAAAGGGTTTTTACAAATACCTTAAGGACAAAAGAGTAACTAGGGAGAGAATAGGGCGCCTCAAACATTAGCAAGGCGGCTATTGTGTGGAGCTGCAGAAAATTGGGCGATACTGAATGAGTATTTTACATCAATATTTACTGTGGAAAAGGATATGGAACATGTAGAATGTAGGGAAATAGTGAAATTTTGCAAAATTACCATATTAGAGGAGGAAGTGCTGAATGTCTTGAAATGGGTACAAGTGGATAAAATCCCTAGGACCTGATCAGGTGTACCCTAGAACTCTGGGAAGCTAGAGAAGTAATTGCTGGGCCTCTTGTTGAGATATTTGTATCACAAATATTCACACTAGTTGCCAGATGGCTGGAAGTTGGCTAATGTGGTGCCACTGTTTAAATAGGGTAGTGAAGACAAGCCAGGTAACTAGACCAGTGAGCCTGATGTCTGTGGTGGGCAAGTTGTTGGAGGGAATCCTGAGGGACAGGATGTACATGTATTTGGAAAGGCAAGGACTGATTAGGGATAGTCAACATGGCTTTGTGTGTGGGCAATCATGTCTCTCAAACTTGATTGAGTTTTTTGAAGAAGTAAGAGGATTGAAGGCAGAGCGGCAGATGTGATCTATGTGGACTTCAGTAAGGTGTTTGACAAGATTCCCCATGGGAAACTGGTTAGCAAGGACTGATCTCACTGAATATAAGGAGAACTCCATTTGGATACAGAACTGGCTCAAAGGTAGACAGAAGAGTGGTGGTGGGTTGTTTTTCAGGCTGGAGGCCTGTGACCAGAGGAGTGCCACAAGGATTGGTGCTGGGCCATCTACTTTTTGTCACTTAAATGATTTGGATGCAAGCATAAGAGGTACAATTAGTAAGCTGGCAAATGACACCAAAATTGGAGGTGCAGTGAACAGCAAAGAAGGTTACCTCAGATTACAGCAGGATCTTGACCAGATGGGCCAGTGGGCTGAGAAGTGGCAGATGGAGTTTAATTCGGATAAATGCAAGGTGCTGCATTTTGGGAAAGCAAATCTTAGCACTACTTATCCACTGAATGGTAAGGTCCTAGGGAGTGTTGCTGAACAAAGGGACCTTGGAGTGCAGGTTCATAGCTCCTTGATATAGGTAGATAGTATAGTGAAGAAGATGTTTAGTATACTCTATTGGTTAGAGTATTGAGTCCAGGAGTTAGGAGGTCAAGTTGTGGCTGTACAGGACATTGGCTAGGTCACTGTTGGAATATTGTGTGCAATTCTGCCAGGGTTGGAGGATCTGAGCTACAGGGAGAGGCTGATCAGGCTGGGGCTGTTTTCCCTGGAGTGTTGGAGGCTGAGGGGTAACTTTATAGAGGGATTGGGGCGTACAGTCCGAGTGGGCATCGGTTTCGGGCTAAGTTTTGTCTAATATAGTGTTTGCTCCATTGGATCTGTGCTTGCTCCCTAGCGTGCAGTCCAATCAATTTCCTTATTCCTGCAAATTTGTTCAAGTGCTATCCCAATTTGTTTGAAATTTTGTTTCCACTCCCCTTGTGGGCAGTGAGTTTCAGGTGATTATCAATGTGTTTTTTCTCCTCTGACTCAGCTCATTGTGTTTTGCCCATTGTGTTCAAAGGTGTAACACTGATCTTGAATGAATGTCACCACTAGGGGAGCTGGCAACTACACTGTAATGTCATATAAATCCAGACCAGGTAACTTACATCATGCAAAGCACACTTGATCTTTGATACAAAGATGAAAAGCTGGAAAAACTTGAAGCATTTGTGGGTAGTTAAATTTTCTAGCAGTGGCCTTTGATTCTAACTCTTGAAGAAATAATTAAGCTGACAGGGCAGGAAGAACATGAGAAGGCTTTGATTGATGGAAGCTAATTTTTCTTTTTGTTGTAATATTTTGTCAGCATCTTCCTTTGTAAAGATGAATTCTAAGTACCAAATTACTCTGTAGTCTTATCCTTTGAAGTATGTACCAGTTTGTCCCCAACAGAACTCTGCTGCCTCTTGCTGTTTGCATGTCAATACAAAATGCTTGGGTTATTTGAGTCTCAACATTGTACGGTTCAATATAGTCACATGTTCCAAGCCTGAATGTTCAGTTTTCTCAGACCCTCAACCCAGGAATTAGTTGAGCATATCTAATCCTGGGAGTTGGGTAATGTTCTGCAAAGATATGCTGCATTCTCTGGGGCTAAGATCTGGTGCGTGCAACTGATCTTGGGTCAACAATATGTTCTAACCAAAACTTTGTGTAGCTGAAACATCATTTTCATCACCTTGTGCCCCAGTCTCTTAATGAGGGATCATATTCCCTTGACCCTTTCTGATCATTGTGTGCAGGTCCTAATTTCTTCTGTTGAACTAAGTTGAAGTAACAGAATGCTCGGTTACAGTAAATTTGTTTCCTGATGGGATGACATGGTTCAGTGATAGCACTGCTGTTTCACCATGCCAGGGACCTGGGTTTGATTTCAGCCTCCGTCACCTGTGTGCAGTTCTCAATGTCTGTAGGTTTCCTGAGTGTTTTGGTGTCCTCTCATAGTCAAAAAATGTGCAGGTTAGGTGAGTTGGCATGTTAAATTGCCTGAGCTGTTCAGGGATGTCGGTTGAGTGCATTAGTCAGGGGTAAATATAGGGTAGGGGCAATGAGTTTAGGTGGGTTACACTTTGGAGGGACTATGTGGACTAAATGAGTTGTTTCCACACTGTAGACATTCTATACTTCTATAATCCTGCTGCGTGTGGAGGAACAGCAGGATCTTGGGGTCCATGTACGTAGATCCCTAAAAGTTGCCACCCAAGTTGATAGATTTAAGAGGTGGCTTTCATTAACGGGGTTATTGAGTTTGAGCTGTAAAGTTTTTAGCTGTAACTCTAAAATCCTGGTTAGACCACAATTGAAATATTGTCCAGTTCAAGTTACCTCTTAATGGGAAGGATTTAGATGCTTTAGTGTGTGCGGAGGAAATTTACTAGGATGCTGCTTGGATTGAGGGTTTCTTTTATCAAGAGACGTTGAGATAGGGCTTTTCACACTGAGAAGAGGTGACTTGATAGAGTTGTACATGGTAATGAGAGGTTTAGTTTAGATTGCCAGAGACTTTCCCAAGGGCAGAAATAGCTTTTCATGAGGTCACCATTTTAAGGTGATTGGAGGAAGGTATAGGAGATAGAGGTCATTTTTTTTGCGGAGTGGTGGGTGCATGGAATGCACTGCCAGTGGTGATAGTTGGAGACATTTAAGTGATTGCTGGACAAGCACGTGGATGGCTAGGCACAACATCATGGGCTGAAGAACTTGTACTATGCTGTATTGTTCCATACTCTAAAGTGGGAATGAATTTGTCACTTTCTAATCTAAAGGAATAGTTGACAAATTGAGGGGATTTAGAAGCCTTTCTGTTAGCTTTTGATAGTTTTAACTCAGCACTGAGATGAAAACCTTCTCATCTTGGAAGTTTGTCATCCCTCATTGCCTTCACTCACTGAAATTAATGTTAATGCATGTCTGATTCAATTTGTTTGGGATTGTGCATATGCTGGTCTGTTCCTCTGCTATAAGTATTGATGCAAAGACTTTGGTCGGTGTGAATTTTCTAAATTTCATTGGCAAGCTGCACAGTCACCTTTTAAGTTATTGATTCTTAATGTAACAGGAAGTTTTGTTGGTTTCAATCATTTGCAAGCTTCTTTCCACTCTGCCTTTCTTGTTTTCAGTACTGTCTGCTACTAATCAATTTTACCTTGCCATTTATTTTAGACTTTAAAACATAGGAGCAGAAATTAGGTCATGCAGCTCAGTCTTCTATATTATTTAATGGTGGCTGATAAGTTCTTCAACCCCATTTTTCTTGTTTTCTTCCAGTAACATTTGAGTCACTTGACAATCAAGAGCTTATCTATGTCTGCTTGACCTGGCCTTGACAGCCTTCTGTGGCAATGAATTCCCTTTTTCTTCATTATGAAAGGTCTTCCCTTTACTTTAAAGCTGTGCCCTTGGGTCCTCTTCACCTGCCAATGAAAACCTTTTCCCAGCATCCACTCTGTCCAGGCCATGTTCCAGATTTCCCCCTGATTCTGAATCCTTCTAAATTCCATTGAGTATGGTCACAGTCCTTAAACTTTGCTCATGTTAGGCCTTTTGTTGGCATCATTCTTCTCCTGAGCCATGTATCTTTATGGACGCATGGATGCAAAATTGCTTATATATTCTAAATTTGGTATGACCAGGTCCTTATAAACCCTCCGAAATTCATCACTGCTTTCCTATTCTTGTCCTCTCAAAATAGGAGAAAGTGAGGACTGCAGATGCTGGAGTCCAGAGTTGAAAAGTGTGCTGCCTGGCCTGCTGAGCTTTTCTAGCACCCCACTTTTCAACTCTCAAAATAAATGCCAACATTGTATTTGCTGCCTTAACTACTGATGCAACCTGCACGTTTACCTTCAGAAATCTGAATAAGACCTTCCAAGATCCTTTGCACTTCAGATTTTTCATTTTCCTTCCATTTAGAAAATAGTCCATGTCTTAACTCTTCAATCAAAGTGAATGACTTCGGTTTCTCACATTGTATTTCATCTCACTTTACCCACACTCCTAACCAATCTAATCATTTGGCAGCCTCTTCAATACTACCTGTCCCTCCACCTATATTTGTATCATCTGTAAACCTGGCCTGAATGCCCTTTTTTCTGGCAGTTTGTTGCTCTAGTGTGTTAATCATGTTTCATGTTGAATTATCTTAAACACCTCCCAATGATCTGTGTAGTATTAAGCCCGACATTTCAATGGACTTGATACTGGCTCATGTCTGCATTGTTCTAAGATTAGAATTGGGCCAAAATTTTAGTGATTTTAAACTTGGAAATATCCAGATCTGTGATCAAATCCTTTAGTTGTGGGTGAGGGTTTAAGCACTGAGATTGGATGGTTGTTCAGGAGATGATAGTTGATTTGTTTCTCAGCTGCTTTTGACCCAGGTGAAGTGGATTCTTTTTGAGGCATGCCTAACCCCTAGTCCACTTTCTTGAGGCTTTAGGTTACGTCAAACTTCTTGGAAATCAGTGGTTTTAATAGTAGGAAATGTTGGACAGCAATATAGGTCACTCCAGGAACATAATGAATTAATTATCCCATTGTAATAGTGACATGCTAGTATTTCAGGAATTGATTTTCATTAAAGCCAAGAACTTGATCTGGTTATGACTCACTTTCATGTTAACACAAGGAAGTCTAACATGCATTTGTTAATTTTCAGACTGAGAGACAGAGTACAGGAGCGAAACCCGGATGAAGTGAAGACTTTTACAGAAAATGCCCAGAAAGTTATTTCAGAGATTCTAAACAATTTTGTAGACTATCAGGTAACTTCTAATTGTACTATAAAGCAGAAATTAATGCCCTAACTTGTGCTAACTACCTGATAAATGTTATGTGGGCTTGTGTAGTTTTAATCAATCTGTCCAGATATGTTATGATTAACTACTGGAGCAGCTGGGATTTTGAACATGGGTCTTCTGATCCAGGCATGAAAGTACTATGACTAAGCTATAAAGAGCTCCTTTTCAATGGCTTAGAACTAGGGATTAATTATGGTCTGTTCAATGACCAAGTAAGCCAACATTTCGAAATGTTAAAATTTGCATGTAATATGATGGATGAGGAGCTACATTTCTGCTGTCTACAGACACGTGGTTGGGAGACCATGTATGAGAATTGAAGCTAAAGTCTTGTCTGGCTATTTATAATAGGCAACATTTTGCTGTTGGAGAATCTTAGTACTGAATTTGGGAATGTTCTCAGCTTTTTCTAGGTGAAAGCATGAACTGTGATGGCATGATTGGACTGTTAAACTATCGTGAAGATGGTATTACTCCGTACATGCTTTTCTTCAAGGATGGTTTGGAAATTGAAAAATGCGTAAGTTTCTTGATGCTGTGCAGCTTTTATTTGAATAAATGTTTTGAATTGGTTGAGTTCTGCAGATAAGAATCACCAGATTTACGCCAGGTATAAACAAAAAGGGCCTGCACTGAAGGATCTATTAAAATATTAAATTTGGCTGAGAATGTGGAGTGATCTGTTTTGGTGTTGATCTCACCAGGTTGATCTAACATGGACAGCACAGTTACCATGCTGTGAAACCTATTGAAATGGGAGAGCACATTTGAGCCCTAAAGATGAATTTCATGTTCTGTTGGGAGTAAATTACCCTTAATTGACACTTTACCTCACAGTTGAAGATTTATTGAAATTAATTGGTGGAAACAGTATATTCAGTCGTCAGTATATCATTTCAGTGCATAGCTGGAGCAATTGTGAGGTACAGGGTTTCAGGGACATTGTTACTGGATATCTTGGAGGTGGAACCATTACAAACTGATGGGTTACACATGGGCAGGTCAGGGACAGTCCTCTGGCAAGTATTTGCCAGTGTGCCTTAGTGGGTTTAAAATAGTGGCAGGTTGTGGGAACCTAAGCAGGGTGATTAAGTAACTAAAGCTGGTATCCTTTCAACAGGTCACCCTTTATTTACACATGAAAATTTCTTGACATTGATTAAACCTCTTCAGAGCCTGCTCTGAATGAAGAGCTTTTGATATTATTTTGACTGGGGGCTGCCTGATGGATCACATTAACAGCCCTAATCAGGGAATTCATTGACGTCCACCTGGCTGACCTTATTACAATCACTACATCCCTCCCAGAGTCAGGACTTAAGCTTTTATTATGTAGCTCCTCCTGGCATGCTTATGCACTGGGTCTGGTTCTTCCAGCTCTGCTCTGATATGGGCAATGTGTAATGTGCAGTAGCTTGCTTTTTTGTTCTGGAGCATCCCAAATCTTTTGGTTAGAAGCCCTACAGTTTGTAAACAGGCCCTTCAGCCCAACAAGTCCACACCGACCCTCTGAAATGTAACCCATAACACTGTTTCCCTCTGACTAATGCACCTAACACTGGGCAATTTAGCATGGCCTATCCATCTGACCTGCACATCTTTGGACTGTGGGAGAAACCTGAGCACCCAGAGGAAACCCACGGAGAATTGTGCAAACTCCACACTGACATATGCTCAAGGCTGGAATCACCCCAGGTCCTTGAGGCTGAGGGGCTATGGTGCTCACCACTGAGCCATTGTGTTGCCTCAATTCAATTTCTTTGTTTGGCAAAGATGTTGAGGCTGTGATACTACCATGTCCATCTGAGCTCTCTTCAATGCTTGACTGAGGGACAGTGCACTGGTTCCAGAACAGTTGGGAAGATAGCTGAAGAGTTTGGTATGTTTTGCTCCTGCACTGAGCTTGCTGCTTTCATATGGTGCACGTTTGTTCAAGACTGTCATGTTCACCAGAATTTCGTACCTCACTGGACCTAACTTTACTTTAACCATGCAGGACTATCCAGTGGTTCCTTTACCCAACATTGTCTGAATAAGTAAGCTGTCTCTTAGCAAAGTCTTGTCTGGCATTGGTGTTCCTGATTCCAGTTGACTCTGCCACCCACCATGTCCCCAGGAAAATAAGATTTAACTACCTAATAGAACAGTTTGCTCCAACTCTGGAGCAATCCCTGAAGTTGCATGAGGTGTGGTTCCATAGTCCAATAGAAACTGGAACTATTTGGTACCTACTGAAGTGTAGGCTGTCTCTTCTTGCCACCTTCATAGTTTGAACTGCTTTCTGCCAGATCATTAGCTGATGGATAGTATGGAGCTGTCTTTGTATGACAAATACAATTTGACTTTTTCTATTGTTCCTGTTCGAATGAACTCTATACATGTTCAAATGCTGTGTCCACAATGACTAAGAACATTGAAGCCTTGAAAGACCAACATAGTTGATGTGTAATAAAGTCCAGTGCTTACCTTGTCATTCCCACAAATGTGCAGATGCTGCTGGCAGTTTTTTCTTGGCACTTTGGGCACTGCCCCATTAATGCAGTGATTTCTGCATCCAGTCCTGCCACGCACCGCCTCACCAACATCAACCCCTGCTTGATTTCAGTCCGGTGGTGATCTTTGTTCATTGTTGCTTTCAATATGCTGTGACTTCATCTCTCCAGATCCAAAAAGATTTTGGTTTGTGACAGTTGTTTGGTTTCTCCTCCAGCTGTTTAAACTTTGCTAGGACCATATTTGTCCACAGTTTGTCAATTGTGATTGGAAATGTCTCAAATGTTAAAACTGGTACAGACTCTTCAGTGGTGCCACCAGTGGTGTATCTGCCAGCAGAAGGTAGCTCAATGCTACATGGCCACCACCACCTGGATCGTTTTTCAACTTGCAATTCTATGTACCTAATATTAGAGCTCATTGCTGAATTTGGCCTGAAGACATGGAGGCACTACCTTGTTCTCTTTAAGTTCACCTACAGGGGTTTGTGGTTCTAAATTTGTTTAAAGGTATTAGAATTTCATGGCTCCAAATATGACTGCAAAAGCTTCCTTCCTATCCTGGTGTCTCTGTTCTGCATTATCCTAATCCTGGATGAAGCTGCTATTGGGCATTCTTTGGGGTACCTATGAGCCATGCAGGGAGGTCTCTCATATCAAAGTGTGCCAACACCTTTAGAGGCTGCTACCTTTTTCTTCACTTTGCCTAAGTCAAAGACTTAGCCATAGAGTTGATGCAAAGGTGCTTGGTTAGAGGCCAGGTTATGATGCCCAAGGAAAGGCCTAAACTCCAGTACAGACACTGAAGCGAGGGCCCCTCTGTCTCACTTATGAATATAGTGGGAAAAGGAGATTGGGTTAAGCAGTGTCAGGGGCAGTGGAATTGATCCTGTTGGAACCTTTCATCAGGTTCCAACCTTAAACCTGCTCTTTGCTGTTTGGCTGGCTGTGCTTTTTCCAGCTCCACACTTTATCGACTGACTTTGCAGCATCTGCACTCCTTACTACCTCCAACTTAATGAATGTAATCGGTCCTCCTTGCCCAAGTAAGTCACTTTGGGGGTGCTTGGAACACTTTTTTTGCCCTTTCTGAGATGTACTCTTTATTGGGAGAAATATCTGAAGGATTATCTAATCTCCAAGTTCTCAAAGTGCTTTTTATTAGTTTTCCCTGTTAACATGTCATTTAGGTATATGGTGACCTCGTGTGATCTTGTAAAATGTTCTCAATTGAGAAATTGCACACACTTTCCTCATTCCTGATGAAGGGCTTGTGCCTGAAACATCGAATTTCCTGTTCCTTGGATGCTGCCTGACCTGCTGCACTTTAACCAGCAACACACTTTCATATCTGAAATGGCAGTCTCCTATGTTGTAGCATACTTCTGAGAATACTTATCTGCAGTTGCAAGTATGCATGGCTCATGTCCAACTTTGTGAAGGGCAGCTTTGTGTATAAATCCCCTGCAAGGGATTGGGTATTTACCCAGCTGAGAAAGGCAGCTTACCATTTGCTTAGTCCCCAGTCGAACTGACTATTTAGGCTTCACAAATCAGTATGACAGGTGCTGTCTATTCTGCAAATTGGACTGTTTGATTCCTTTGCTTTCCCCTCAGGAAAATGGCCCTGGTAGGTTTTGCAGAATCACTATTGCTTCCTGTTCAATATGCTAAGGTAGCCTTTGATCGTCTTTGTACCTTCTTAAAAATGTTCTGGATATTTAGTTAGTACTTCACTCAAGCAGCCATGTTTTAATGGAGAAAATGTTGAGCAAATAAAATTTAATTTCTTTCTACCAACTTCTCATCAGCTTTGGCCTGAGTATTTTGCTATAATCAGTGATAACTGAACCAGTTGCCTCTGAGGCTGTGATTCGTTAAGAGTGGCAGGTCTGCAAGCTGTCAACTTGTGCTTCATCTGCCCAATGTCATTAAGCTTGGAAGAATAACTTATTCTGTCCTCATACTGGGCCAGTCTTCATTATTGAATAAGTTGAGCTTTGCAGATCACAGCATGATGTCAGAAGTGCTTATCCCAATTCAAAAATGACAATTGCAAATTATTTTGTCCAGGAGCATGCTTTTCTCGTTGCCACTGAAATAACTCCGATCCTCTCACCCTTTATCTTCACATGAAAAATGTTTGGCACTGATTCAGCTTCCTGAGAGCCAGCTGAGTGAATAGAAACCTCCCTGATTGAAGCTGAAAATCTGGTTGTTTTGGAATTCTTATTCTGAAGTCCATCTGGCTGACCTTGTTAGAATCATTATAGTTGGCAAGGCAAAGAATTAAGAATAGTAAAACGCACAAATGGAAGACATTGTAATCCTGGGTAAGTGGCAGTCCTTCATTGAAAGAAGACATGATTAAAATAGGATACAAAGCCTTCAGGCTTGTCTAATGCATGAAGCATGTGAAGAAAGATGAGCTGGCAGTGCCAATCAAGATAAATGGATCTGACATTGCCTTTGGAGAGCCCTGGTTAGGGGATCACAACTGGAATTCTGATATTGTCTATCTTTTGGAAAGACAGGAGAAGGGAAATAAGGCCAGTTGAGATTATCAAGCTGATGTACTGTCTTTGAATGGAGGAAAATAACAGCAAGAGTATAGATTCTCAAACAGTAGCTACACTGTAGGAAATAGTATAAATAAGCCGATGTAAAAAGAGCAGTAATTACGGGTGATTGGGTCAGTCAAGTTTAGAACAGTTAGCTGTAGCACGTCTATAAATGACACTAAAGGATAGTTTCCTGGAGCAATATTGTGGGGCCAACCAGGGAACAGACTGTTGTGGATCCAGTAATGGGGGAGGTTTAATAAATGGAACTTTAGGTGTGTAGGTTAGGAGGAAAGACTAGCAGTGGCAGGTACTGAAGTAATTCATGACTTTGGGCAAAAAGCGAGGGGGGGATTTTTTGACCATAGCTAGTCAAGTAAAGGAAAATGTAAAGCATACAAGGAGGCCAAAGTCAATGATAGACCTGGGGACTTGGATAAATTCAGAATCCAGCAAAGGAGAAGAAATATAATGAACTGTGGAAACTAGTGAGGAGTAAAGGGAGAACTTGCCAATTGGACAAGCTACTGACTTGAGGTTGAAGATGGTGGTGAAAGTTGCTTTATGGACTGGGGGCCTGTGATCAGTGGAGTGCTGCAAGGATTGGTCTTAGTCTGCTGCTTTTTGTGACCCAAACAAATGACTTTGGGTGTGAATATAGGAAGTAGATAGTTCAGATGACCCCCAAATTGGTGTAATGTACAGCAAAGAGGGTGCTTTAGTACAATTGGACCTTGGTGTTTTTGTGGGGGGGGGGGGGGGGGGGGGAAGAATTATAGGGAACCAAGAAATGGCAGAGAAATTGGGGCCTAAGGCAGATACATCCCTGATGGCTTGTATCCTAGGATCCTGAAATGTAGTTGCAGGGATGTTGGCTATATTTAGTTGTAGTTATCCTAACATTTCAGTTGTAACAAAGTGTTGATGATATTAGGACAGGAATTGAGTAATGAGAATCTGTGGAACTCCTTGTTACAGGGTCCTGTGGGGGCAGAGTTCTTGTATATATTGAGATTCTTTATCATTAGGACAATCAGGTTATGGGAGGAGTGGCCATCTGGAATGTCAGATCAGGTATTCCTATTGAATGGCAATGCAGACTTGAACTGAAGTTTTGACTTATTCATCTATAATTAGATGTGAAGTGTAGCTTAGTGATTTAAATTTGAGTTAATTCTAAATTGGGCATCATTGGGTGACAACCTTGCCATCAGTCAATTGGCATTGGAGTCTTTGAATTTTAGTTGTGTCGGAGGCTGGGAAGAGTGTATCTCACTTCATGGTAGATGTTTTACTATGATCAGGTTAACCTCTGACTTGATCCTTGTAATACAATAAGTTGCCCACTTGATAACTAGAGTCAAAATTGTAGCACTGAAAACGTACAGCTTCTAGTACCACAGTTTTCAACTGATCTCCAGTCACCTTCTCCCACTTGATAACTAATATCAATATGTGCCATCCAAGCATTCTTAATGTAATAACTTGTAGCCAAGACTGAGAGAGAAACATTTGAATTGTTATATGGAGATTTTGTTTCATTAAATGGCTGTCCTGATTTGTTATACTCAAACTGGAATCCAGTTTAGAATCACTTTTTGATGGCTACAATAGTGCTGACTTACTTTGCATTTTTATCTTTATCTCCTATCTCCAGCCTTGAATAATATTGCTATTCATGGATCTGTGAAGTTATCCGATCTAGTTTGGACTTGGAGCCCTTGTGGCTCAAACATTCCTTTTACCCCCAGCGTCCGCTCCATTTCAGTAATCTGCATCTACTGATAGACCAGAAAGAAAACACTGACTTTTTGGTTTGCAAATAGATGCAAAATAAAATGTCTCCCATTCACTATCTGTCTGCTTTCCTGTGACAATTCAGATTGAATAAGGGTGAACATATTTGTTGAATGTTTTACATGGTTCCAGGAAATTGAAGCTATTAGTAGCACATTATTAATCCTCACTCAGATGTAGACTCCTGTAATATCATGCATACTTACATGGATTTCTGGTTTCTTGCAGTAACACTGCTGCCTGCAGTTCATCATGTTGAATTCATCGATCATAATGGCCTGCTGCTCATCATTTTCCCTGCAATAAAGTTGGACTTGTATCACCAAGCTGATTAATGATCAGAAGTGGAAGCATTGTTTTAAAATTTAAGTTGTAATAAAGTGCATTAATCACCTAAATTTCTGATTTGCGTTGATCTGAGCAAATATTGGAGATACTAGCTCATTTGTGGTATAATGGCAGAGGGAAGGGTAAGTATGTAACATCTGGAGGCATGTTAAGTATACAAAATCATTTCACCTTTTGGGGGAATAGCTACCACACGATCAGAGCAGATGCATCTGGGGCCAGCCTTGTACATGGATCTGCAGGTAATGAGGTGTGTACATCCTGACATGACAGTACCTATATTTTAATGAGTTTTGAGTCTGTTTTAAAAGCTGCTCATTTAAAGGGCTGAAAGTCAATTATAACTGAATTGGTATAGAATGTGATTTGATTTCTTTTGTGACAGTGGATGGGCTGGCTGCTTTCCCTTTGGAAGGAGTTTGTTCAGAAAATGTGTACAGGGCAGCATAGTGGTTAGCACTGCTGCCTCAGTGCCAGGAACCGGTTTGATTCCAACCTAGGCAACTCTGGAGTTTGCACATTCTTCCCATATCAGTGGGTTTCATCCAGGTGCTCTGGCTTCTTCCTGCGGTTCAAAGATGTCTGGTAAATTGGCTCTGCTAAATTGTCCATAATGTTCAGGGAAATGTAGGTTAGATGTTAGGGATAATGTAGAGTATTAGGGTTGGGGAATGCATCTGGGATGGTTACTCTTCAGAGGGTCATTGTGGACCTGTTGGGTTGAAGGGTTTGTTTTCGCACTGTTGAAGAAATTGATCCTTTGCTTGCTGGTTAGTACTTTAAAGCTCAAGGGCTCTGAACTTGAGATGAGATAAAATGGCTTTTAATACCATTTCTAGCAAACCATAGGTTCTGCTTTAACAATACAATCTTTGACCTGATTGGAGGCCAATAGAGATATAAGATCCTTTATCCAAATGCTTGGGGCCAGCTGTTTTTTCAGAATTTGGAATTTTTATTTTTAGAATGTGATAGTTTAATGGTGAAATGTTTTAACAATCTCTCCGGTGGCACAGGCTTCTAAGAATATGCTTGGCCATGCCCCCTGTCACATCTGAGTGACACTCATTGGGTGACTTGGTGGCATTCAGAAACCCCAGGCCTGTTGGTGCTTAGCCATGCCCCCTTATCGCTTCTGAGTTTTTTGGATGTTCGGATAAAGGATCTTCTACTTGTAATATCTCCACAATCCTGTTGCTGCAGGTGTACAATATTAGCCACTGAAGTACTGTGCATGGTTCTTATGTATCATATATTTGTCCATTGGAATGGGTTAGGGCACATGCTGCCATTGCTAATGTTAGCTGTGGAGAGATTTTGTTGGTTTCTAACAGGTTGAAGGGGAGCTTTAATTTTAATGTGAATAGCCCATGCTTCCCTCAATATAAATCTGTAACCAGGAAGCTTTAGCTTAATGGAACTGACTCAAGAATTAAACGAAGTTTGGTTTATTCTGCTCAGGGGAACCATAGGGAAATCAAGCTGATTAAATAGCTTTTTAACATACATTGTACTTGTAGTACAGAGCTGATTTAGGATTGGGTTGGATGGCTGCTCTTTGAGCATCATAGAGTCCATTTAATTCATCATATCTATCTGCCATAAATATGAAGTTGTCTTCACAGCCTGTTTAAGATAAAATTCCAAAATTCTAATTTCTCGATGTACACTTTATTAAACCTACTTTTCATCTCAATCTGTAGTTTGCTTAAGGGCATTCCAGCATGTGGGTTGCAGTTTATAATTTCAGTGGAGAACAGAAACCTGGCATTCCAAACTATGGGCTTCCTTGCAACCTGTTTTTAAAATTCAAATCGTGGTATAATTACCATAAAAATGGTAAATGTTTTCCTACTACAGGTGGTACTTGTCTAATTTGGCAGACCACAAAGTACAAATTTTACTTTGGTGCTCTGATCACTGAAGTCCTTCAAAACATCAATACATTAAGACAAAGACACTCAATTCCACACTGAGTAAAGGCTTCACTGACATGCTGAAATCACATGCCTAATGGATTAATAATTTTCTGGTTGCACACCAAAGCCAGAATTCGATCTGTTTGAAGTGTAAACATCCTAAATCTACACTTACGCAAAGTAGATGAAGTGACTTAGGCGGGAACTGGGTGATCTGTAATGGCATGGATAGCTGGCAGTTCAACTTGATTAAATTTTACCAAGTTGTAGACTAGTTCAATATTAGGTTAGAGCTGGTAAGAGGGCAAGAATTGATTTTTAACAATGCCTTCAGTCTTTGATAATCAAAAGTTGATTTACCAAATTTGCTGCATGACCAACTTTTCATTTTAAAATTCATTTCAAACCGTTAAATGAAATTGAGCCTCCAAAATAGTTAGTCTGGTAAGGCATTAGTTGTTTGACAGACTAACTATAAGTTTTGCCATTTTGTTCACCATTGTCCGGGAGGGCATGAGAGAAATGAGGTTCAGAATTTGGGCATTGAGGAAGCGTTACAGGAATTTGCTATGTCGACTAATTGAATATAGGGATAATGCAGAGGCAGCTGGTTCTTAAGTCTATGTGGTGATCAGTTTTGGTAGATGGGCAGGTCCTGATGGTCTTGTATAGTCTAGGTACTGAGAACAGTGGGTGCTTAAACCAGTTGATCAGTCTTCAGGACTGCATGCCTTAAACCTGAAAATAGGTTGGGTGATGAAAAAGTGATTGTATCAATGGTGCAAAAGCATCAAAGGTGGCAATTATGATACAAATGTGGTAGTGAACAAGGTCCAAAGGCAACAGACAAGTAGCAGTTTGAAGTCTAGAAATTTTGCCTTATCTGGGACTTGCAAAACCATGATGGCATGCTGCAGAGGACAGCTGTGAATAAAGGTAAATTTACATGGAAGCTTTAACATGGTGAATAGAAGCAGTGAACCTAGTGTTGAGAACGTGAATTGAGAGGGAGATTGAAATCAAATTACCTTGGAGCAATGCATAGAGTAGGAATGCAATGAAGGTGTGATGAGAATTTTAAAGAATGGTGAGAATTTTGTGGCAATTGGGTGAAACAATTCATTCAGCATAGTTTAAAATTCATAAACTACCTGTCACAAAACTGGCTAAGGTGTTTGCATGATAGGAATTTCTGCTGTTGTGACCATGAACCTTGTCATTCAGGTGCAAGAATAAATGTAAATCAAATACCAGACCAAATTATACCAATACATATGTACATGTAAAAACAATATGTACTTACCATGTGGAGGATTGCTCAGTCACTTTTACAACTGAGATCTAAACCTTGGAGGACATGCTGCTTGTAATCTTTAGTGCCTATTAATATCATTTGCTAAATTGAAGGCTAAATATTGATACCATCTGTACTGTCCCCAGAGCTAGCAAATTACTTTAATCTTATTGTGCTATATAAATTTCTTGGCTGATAACTCTATTTTACAGCCAAATAAAATTCCACTATTGGATACTTGTGCCTGTTATTGTTTCATTGTTAAAGTGACAGCACACTTTCCAGTATTAACTTCCTAAATCCATTCCA
Organism: Hemiscyllium ocellatum; assembly: GCF_020745735.1. Taxonomy (NCBI): domain Eukaryota; kingdom Metazoa; phylum Chordata; class Chondrichthyes; order Orectolobiformes; family Hemiscylliidae; genus Hemiscyllium; species Hemiscyllium ocellatum. The sequence goes on along the minus strand of NC_083412.1, from coordinate 19,313,943 downwards.
TCACTGGTGTTTGCTCCATATAATATGGTGCAACAACCTTTGCCATTGAGTCTGTGTTGAAATCAACTTCTCTTGTCAATGATTTACTCAGTTCATGGCTTTTTACATGGTATGGTTGTTAAAGCATCCAAGTCCAGTAACCGTAAGGTGTTCGTATTACCTTCAAAAGCAGTTTTGTTGCTTAAAATAGCTTATACTGTTGGTTGGCACTGGGTATGTATTAGATCACAATTCAATCCTAGGGGTTGTACTCTGGCAATATTAAGGTACCAGAAATTGGCTGGGGGAAGGCAACTTGTTGGTACTAAATGGGAACATTTAAGACTGTTAAATATTCATGGTGCCATGCAGTGCAGAAGACTGATTTTTTACAATTACCCTGCAGATACTTTTAAAGAAACTTAATCAAGATCACTTATGAATGTTACTGCATTTGCTTCTACCAGCTTTTAGGCAGTTCAGTTTATAGTAAAACTTGCTCAAGACTGAGTGATGTACCATTGAACTTGTAGTATAGACAGTACAGGAACAGTATAGTGCTCATGAGTATCTAAGGTACATAGAATCGTGCAAAAAAAAAAGTTGTGCTGTACCTTTTCATATCCTGAGCAGACTTGGTATTGTCAGACACATGAATTCACAGCAGGAGGTGGCCGCTCGGCCCCTCCATCCTGCTTCAGGGTACGATAACCTGACTGATCTATATTGTTGCCTACAATGATCTTTCTGTCTCTAGAATATTTTAGAGTTCAACCTTGAGACAGTGGAAGTAGAGTTCCAAAGACCAATGAACCTTATTGGAAAATTCTTCATCCCTTAAAAAGAAAGGGAGGTCACTAAGTGCACAGAAAGTAGAGGACAAAATATGAGCAATTCTATGAAAGTTAAATTTCTGTCTTGTGTAGGTTGCTTTTTCACTACAAGCCATAATTGCTTTACAATACCATTCTGCATTTCATTTCTTTTCTGAATACGTGAGCCTTGATCTTCCATTCAGCAGTCAGGCAGAGTACAGTGCTGTGCACATGTAACTACTGATCCTAGTTCAAGCAGATGTAAACATTGCGCAGATTCTAATTTAGGAGCAGTGAAAGTATGGTCCAGGGTTCCGACAAGATGAACCCCCCACCCTCCGTGGCAGTTGCTCCTGTGTCTTAATGTCCAATGGCTACAGGCCTGACTTTCCACCATTAAATAAAATCAAACTACTGCAGCTGCTTGAAATGTGAAACAAACAAATTGCTATAGAAAATCAGCAAGTCCAACAACTGTGGAGAGAATCTGAATCCAGCGACCCTTCAGACTATTTTCTAAAGCTTGTTATTTTAATGAAGATACTAAAAATAAGTGATTTACCAAGGTCTGTACACCTGCAGAAGTCTCATCCACTTGGATTCAACAGGTCCTCTAATTTCATGTTTGTATTTGTTAGTTATGCAAAGTTTTGGATCCAAGGATTTTTACACGACCTTGTCCTCACTGGAAACATCTCCTCTTTCATGATATTTACTTGTAATTTCTAGTCTGTACTGTACTGTAGTGCACCACCATCATTTTGAAAATGTTAAATTGCAGTTTTGTTTCTACAACTGAGTGACTTGATGCCTTACCAACATTTATCAATGATTTTAAAATGAGGCTTGCTGATCCTTAGTTATTTGAACAACCTGGTGTGCAATAATTGCTGTTTTCTTAGATTAAAACAGCTTTTCAAAAAAAAATCAATTGACAGGAGAAGAAATAAATTATGAACAACCTACCTCCAGAATGTTTGATCAATTAGGAACAAAACTGGACAGCCTCACAACTTGTGTGGATTATAATATGACTTGATTCACCCTCCCCTATTCCTTCTTCACTGTATGCAGCCAGCATTAAACCTGCTGCTGACTGGTGCTCTGTTCCTCAAGAGGGGCCCTATGCTGTGTAAGGCTAATGCCAATCTCTACTTGTAGAACACCAGTATACTGTGGGATGGTAGTATTCCCCACCTCCAGACTTCCTAGATTCAAGTCCCTTCTGTTCTAGAGGTGGTTAACAGCCTGAGTTCCCCTGCTGATCAGAGGGCACTGCAGTGTAGCCCAGACGAGCTGGAGTGAGAGATTTGAGGTTCAACAAGCTCCTAAGAGGTCAAAGTGAGGGTGAATAATTCACAACCACCTTCCAGAATTTTGATCCCCTGAGTGTTGACCTTATAAAAATTAATAAAATCATGAGGGGCATGGATAGGTGAATAGTATTTTTTCTAGGACAGTCCAAATCTATTCAGCATTAAGTTCAAAGTGATGGAGGAAAGATTTAAAAGGACCTGAGGGTAACCTTTTCATTCCGAGAGAGGTGTGTATACGATTTGGACTAAAAGGGTCTGTTTCCATGCTCTATGACTCTGTTATTACCTGTTATGTCTGTGTGTCATTAACCAATACGACGACTGAGGCCTATGGAATTCAATATCCCTGGATGTACACAGCCATTTTTGTTACCAACGAATCTGTTGTCATTTTGATGCCTCTGTACATACCTCAGTAATTTTGTGATGGAGGACATTGAGTATTCTGGCAGACTTCTAACCAGTAATCATTGGCACACTGACTAAGCTGCACAAAGCTCAAACTAGCAACAAAGTTCAAGTCTCGTCTGTTCCCAGTCTATGATGCCAGGCAGGAGGTCAAGGCTTCACGGTCTGCACCCACTTGTGTTAGAATGCCCAGTAAGAAAAGATATTCTGATTTAGGGATTCTTAGAACAATGTATTCTCTAACTGTATCAAAGACCATATATTCATTCTTTTGCAGAATATTTGCAACTCAAAAACATGTATTGGTTCAATCCCTGACTAAGCACATGCAAATAGCTTGAACAAAAGTCTTTGCAAAAGTGGCCTTTTGTTATTTTTACCATTTGTAAAATCTGTGCACAGTGACTGATTTACAGAGTGAACAGCAACACCCACAATAACACATCTCAATTGTTTCAATACAATATTTTATTAACAGTACAAATATGCTCCTCCTGAATTCATCTTTCCATGTCAAAATACTTGAAAGATACAAAGCATTTCCTTGTTCCAAATAAAAACAAATTATTTACGGACATTTTCACTTTCAAAATAGGATGCCACAAAAAACATTCTGGCTTTTGAGAAAGGATAAACAAAGCTCTACTGTCTTGCTCAGTTCTTAGTGACTGATAACCAAGTCTATACCTTGGAACGTTTGACTTGTTTGGAATTTCTGCAGCAGCTAACTTGCTCAGCAGTTCCAAAGGCTCTGATGTACTATTCGCTTTTGTCTTCATTTTGATAGTGTCGATACTCTGGCTTTAACTCCCAGGTATTCTTGTGAGTGCCTTTCACATTGTAGATACCAATTTCTCTCAAAATTTCCTTTAGATAGGTCTGTGGGTAAGGGAGGAAATCAGAAAACAATTAAATTGGAGAGTCAAGGTTGTGTATCGTGTACACTATCATAACATACCAAGGCGCCTTTGTCCTAAACTGCAGCCTTTACCATCCAAAAAGGACAAGGGCAGCAGATACATGGGAATGCCACTACCTTTGAATTTCCTTCCAAACCAATCACGATCCTGATTTGGAAATATCTTACTTTCAAATCTGAGTCAAACCTCAGAACTCACTTCTCTGAAAGCACTGTGGAGGTACCTATGCCTCAAAGGACAGCAGCAGCTCAAGAAGGCAGCTCTCCACCATCTTTCTAAAGGTAAGCTCAGTTATGTGATTACTTTGTCTTTTTTCACTGAGAAAGGTATGAGAAATCTCCCAGAAAGAGAGGCTCAAAGGGAGTAGAGTATGAGGAATTGAAGCAAGTTTGCATTAGTAGAAAGGCTTTCTTGGAGAAATGAATGTCCCCTGGGACCTGATATTCGATGTTGCAGAATGTTGAAAGAGGTCACAAAAGCAGAAGGTTACAAATATTAAGCCAATATTTAAGATGTGAGAGTGAAAGAAATGGGGAAGTGCAGACCCATCAGCCTTTTATTAGTAGTAGTGCAAATGCTAGAATTTATTGTAAAGGATGGGATAGTTTGGACATGAGCGAATCAAATATTTTATAGTTTGCAGATGACACAACGTTGGGCCCCGAAAGTCCTTGCAGCAGATTTGGTGGGGGGGGGGGGGGGGGGGGGGGGGGGGGAGTCTAGGGAGGGCATTATAGAGAATTGGGATGAAGGTAGAACTTGCACATGCTTTTGGAATGAGGTTTCACAAAAGACGAAAGATAATGGAACATAGTTTCCTCCTAAAATGTTCCCCCTCCCCCAACCTCCAAACTCACTAAGCTCTATTGAAAGAAACATGGAGGATAAGGCCATCTATGTCATTATAAGGGGCGAATCAGAGCTGAGGAAAAGTACAACCAACTGGGATTATTTTCACAGGTTAAACAGCGACTTGAAGAAGATTCTGAAAATAGAACCGGGGGTGAAAACAGAAATAATTGCCAAATCAGAGACAAGCAGGGAATAGGTTCAGGAAAATCACAGGAACAGGGTAAAGTAGCAACATTTTCCCCACACTGTATTACTAAAATATGAAACAAGTAGCTATTTAATCAGACTAGGAAAGAAGAATTGAATGAGTGGTTGACAAGAAACTAAAGAGTCAAATTGGACTCGAAATGCTAACTGGAACCAGCAACCTGAAACAAGGGGAGCAAAACCAAATACATTCCAACCAACACTGTATAGCAGTGCTTCATAGGAGGTTCCACAGCCCTGAGGATGTCACTTAGAAGGGGTATGAAACATCTGCAAATCCAAATTCCCAGCTTGGCAAACATACCCACAACAACTGCAACAGGTTCCCAAGCTACACATCTTGACACAAACCTTGAATGTTTCTCTCACTACAGATGCTGCCAGATCTGCTGAGTTTGCCCAGCATTGTTTTCCTCAGATCAGCCTCCGCAGTATTTTGCTTTTAATATTAATAAAGCACAAAGGGGAACGGCAGTGATACGTTTGAACAAATGGCTCCAATGTAAGGGCTAGCAACACGTGATGGGATGAAGAACTACCTTCTGAGCTGTGATTCATGTTCCAATAGACAGCCATGAAGAACAACTCCAGCTGACACAAGATATCGTTCAGGGCAGACCAGCATTACAAATACTACACACACACAGCCAAACAAACGTTACATTTTCAAGTGTAAATGAGATGTTGCAACAGACGAATTCAGGAACACTTTCAAAGTTAGGCCATGACTCACAGCTATAAACACCGGCATTCATTAGAAAATAAATGCTCACAACAATTATACAGAATTACAGTCTACTTCTGATCATTCTGAATCAAAACATTTAGGGTAAGTAACACTGAATTAATGGGAATTACACAGCAACGTGGGAATTGAATGAAGTGCTTTTGGATTAAGAGGCTTTGGTTGCAGTGTACGCAGTACAGCCAAAATCTTTTGTATATTGTTGCTCAATATTCATCTCTGAGGCAACATAGCTGAAAGAATAAGTAAGTACAGTCCTTATGTGCTTACCAGATAGGAATTCATAAAATCAAACATTCCACTAGATTTCACCCACTCGAATCAAGTTACTATCCCACACCATGGGTAATATCCATCCTGTACAGACATTAGCTCCCATCCTCCAACTTGCTCAAATGTAGAATTATACTGCCTGTGTTTAAACCTTCCACAAACTCATCTCTTTCTTCTCCTATTGCTCTGCACTGACTCACTGACTCCAGTTTCTAATACATCTGACCACTTTATGCCAACTATACTTCCAACAGCCTAGGTCTGAATTCTCTCCCTAAACTGCCCTACATTCCCCTCTATGACCAATCTTGTCAGCCCTCTCACCTTTTCTTTCCCTGAATGAAGTGCTGGTTTTTATACACACCTCAGAGTGGTCATTTAGGATGGTATGGGGAAATACTCGAAACTTGGGGAAAAACAGCGGCATGAACTGGATCACTCTTCGAAAGAGCCGGCAATGATTCAATCAGCTAAATGACCTCTTTTAGTGTTCTATGTATAAACACAAGCTGTCACCATTTTCTTTGCTTGATTCCTGCTGTACTGACCATAGCCACCCGTGGCACAAGAATTTTCTACAGTACAGTCACTGAGTCCCAATTCAGTTAGCAGCTCCCGAACATTAATCCTGAATTGGAAACATGTGGCACACATAGTTAATGGAAAATCTTTACTTCCAAATGGGTGGTGCAATGGTAATGATTCTACCTCTGAACCAGAACGGCCAGATTAAAGTTCCTCCTGCCCTGGATGTACACCACAGCATTTCCAAACAGGTCAATTCAACTAATCTTTGGTCCCTTTTGGTGAAGTTGCTGCACAGCGTTTCAAATGTACAACCTCGATAGTGCGGAGATGAATTGGAAAGGTTTGGAAAGCAAGATCAAAAGGTTTTTTTAAAAAAAATTAACCTATTCTGACAGGTTATAAACACCTCACTGGCAGGTGCGACTTGGACCCAGACCTTCTGATCCAGAGGTAGGGACACTATCACAGCACCACAACAGTAAATGATCTTGAGTGAGAATTTCAGTTCAATTTATCTTCGCTGTACTTGCTTACTGCTTCCAAATTAAACTATTATTATTTCTTGTCACAAACTGTTGGGGAAATTTATACAAGTTAAGGATAAGTTTATTGTGCTGTCATATGAGCTTTATGTGCTGTTAACTCAGGCAGGAGAGGTGATACGTGCATTGTGGAGTGCAAAAACAAATTCACTATTTCATCTGATAGCTACAACTCATTGTGAAGCTTCATGCTGCTTAGGATATATTAATGCAAGACCATTCAGCAACAAACATCCCAAACAAAATGTCCATGTGCCTCTAATTGAGGCTGCTATTGAAGAAGCGTCAATTTGTCAAACACTTTAAATCCACCAGATGGCACTGGTGGACTTTGAGCTGCACATATTCCCTTTTACTTACAACTGGCTGCTTAGTAATGTCCACCAGGTCCTTGATGTTGTAGTACTGGTGCTTCTCAAAGGCTGAAAACAGCATATCCAGTACTTGCTGCCTGTCAGCACGGGCACGTTTCCCATCTTCCTTCTTCTTCCTCTCGTATTCAATCTAATGGAAAGCACAATATTAGAAAATGAGTGCTCAAACTGTTTTTGTTTATTCTTTCATGGGATGAAGGTGTCACTGGCTGGGCCAGGTTTAATCTCCATTGGGCAGTTAAGAGTCAGCAACAGGGCTGTAGGTCTGGAGTCACACCGGCCAAACCAGGGAAGGTTCCTTCCCTAAAAAGATATTTGTGAACCGGATGGGTTTTTCCAACAACAATAGATTACATTCATCATTAGACTCAATTCCAGATTTTTATTGAATTCAAATCCCACCAGATGGTGGAATCCCCAGAATATGACCCGGATCTCTGGATTAACCATCTAGTGTTGAAACCACTAAACCATCATATCTCTGAACACAGCAGGAACCTTTTCAGGGAAACAAGCAAAGGCCACTGCATTTCACTCTTACAACACAACAATGAATGAGACAAGGAGAGGGAGCTGCCCAGTGTTACTAACACAAGGATATATTCTTATTCTTTCTTGCGCGCCACCCCCACCCCTTCAAGATTTGCTCATTCTCCAATGTTCCCACAAGTGATGACCATGACGAGGTCTCTACCAAGGCCTCTCTGAAATGGCTCCACAGAGAACCCCCCAATGTGCAGCTCCTGAGCTGTCTCTGGAAGAAGGCAGCCTGCTGTCTGCACTGCAGCAAATGAACAGACCACGGAGGGCGTCGCTGGGACAGCTGGAAAGGTAACTGTTAGCAGAATCCGAGCTTGTCCGATTTCAACAATTTATTTCCTTAAATCTCCTTTCCCTGTTTTTTTTACTTCAACTTATTAAAGAATCGCTGTCTATTGCTTCTGACCACCTTGCCCAGCAAGCTGTTGTTCAGGTGGGAACCCCTGCCTGTAAGATGGACATGCAGCAGCTCAGCGAAAGCTTGTCCTCACTCAATATCCACAGAGACAGGTTCATCAGCAGCCCTGCCGACAGGCTAGCGATCAGTAGTGAGGGGGAGGGTACCTCCCCTTAACGAGGCCAAGTGAGGCTACACGTCGCAGCGAGATCTTACTGTCTGCTGGACAGCTGCCTGGCTGACTTATCTGGCTGAAGCCATGCACAGACACTGTCTAAGATCAAGACGGCTGTGTCAGGAAGCACTTGGAAAGAGGCCAGACATTAGCCTTTTTTTCCCCGAATTTGTATTCAATTTTGTTAGAATATGAAAGGCGAAACAAAGTGAAGAACTGACTGAATCCAATGTGCTCGACTGTCACGTGATCTCTATGGAAAGTCTGCATTCTCGATTCAGTGTTCTATTACCAACACTTGTGGTCCAGATAACCTCCTGTCAGCGTCAACAACTATCATTCCTGCTGCACCACACCAGTTTCTCAATCCTATTTGCTCCCAGTGTCCTGTGGTCAAATAACTAGTGGAACAAGAACTAAATGTGTGACATGATACTAAACTAAGGTAGATCAGTACGGAAATGTGGATATGGGGAATGTCAAATCAGATAAAATCCTTTTGAATGGTAGAGCAGAGCCAAGCAGCTGAACAACCCATACCTGATCTCATTTCTTATGGAGTCATCCAGCACAGAGATTGATAGATTCTTGATGTCACGAGGAATTAAGGGCTACGGGGAGAATGCTGGTAAGTGGAGTTGAAATGCCCATCAGCCATGACTGAATGGCGGAGTGGACTCGATGGGCTGAATGGCCTTACTTCCACTCCTATGTCTTATGGCCTTATAGAAACAAAACCTTCGGCCCAACCAGTCCATGCCGACCCAAACTAAACTAGTCCCCTCTGCCTGCGCTTGGCCAATGTCTCTATGAACATTTCCAATTCATGAACTTATCCAAATGTCTTTGAAAGACTAAGTCAGCACTTCCTCTGGCAGTTCATTCCACACACAAACCACTCTCTGTGTAAAAAGAATTGCTCCTCATATCCTTGTTAAAACTTTCTCCTTTCACCATAAGAATATTCCCCCTGGTTTTGAACTCCCCCACCCGAGGGAAAAGACCTCTGCTAATCACCTTATCCATGCCCCTTATGATTTCATAAAGATCTCCAAGGTCACCCCTCGACCTCCTACACTCCAGTGAAAGAAAAATCCCAGTCTTTCCAGGCTCTCTTTATATCTTTAACCCTCCATTCCCACTTATGCTCTTATTAAATAAACATAAAGAAATCGGAAATGAGAGAGTAAAACATTAGAGTGGATGACAGCTTTAGGTCTCAAATAAACTTTTTTAAAATTCAAAAACACAATAATTTGAACACACACACACACACACACACACACACACACACACACACACACACACATTCAACTTGGAGGGTATTAACCATGCTCAATCATGGCCGAGAGATGGTCAGGTCTGGGAAGATAATGTGCTAAGGCCCTAAGGTTATAAAGGTGCACAGGAGAGGGTAGGGAGAGAGGTCAAAAAGAACTGCCTCAGTGAAAAAGGATGAAATTACTTGCATAACAAGAGTAAATCCCAGCGGTTAGCATGCAGTGGCAATTTTGTGGGTCTAACTAAATCACACAAAATGACAAACTATAGCAGGAGATGTGTACCAGCTTCCTGGTATCGGTGAAATAGCAGACTGTATAAAGGCGGAGTATAATCATGCATGTAGCAAAGGCAGAACCACATACCTGGGGAGTTTTAGGTGTAGATTGCGATAGGCAAAGCCACACATATCAAAAAGATAATGAAATTCCTTGGTGCGTCTCTAGGTTTCTGCAGCAAAATGCTCCAGTGCCGACAAAGGGGCTGGCCGCCTTAGAATCATTACAGAATCCCTACAACATGGAAGATGGCCATTCGGCCCAAGGGGTCTGCACCAACCCTCCAAACAGTACTCACCCTACCCGAGATCTGTGACCCTGCATTTCCCATGTAATCCACCTAACCCGCACATCCATGGACACAATTGACAATTTAGCATTGCCAATCCACCTAACCAGATTTGGGAATACATGGCAAGATTGATTTATTTAACAGCCAAATATCACATGAACATTTATTCGAGCGCGATTGTGAAAAGATCGCATTAAACAGTATAAGGAAGAAATGCAAAGCAGTTGCTATGATTCCAGATTTAAGAAAGACAGCCTTCAGCAGAGTATGCTAGAGGTGGTCCATAGTAAACCTAGAAATGCTTTCAAAAAGTACAATGACAGTTAATATGTGAGTTGTATTCCAAAAAAGAACCAGTTATACACAGCAGGTATTTGCACCTAAACAGCCAAGAGTTCGACCCAATAAAAAGAAAACCTAACTCCTCAGTTGTCCTTGGGTTAAGAGACAACAAAATTAAAATAAAAGGAATACAATGATAATAGATTTTGGAAAATGTAAAAGGTGCCAAGAACAACAAAGGATTTCAAGACAGTGAGAGCTACAAAAAGGAATATGAATATTGTAAATCAACATTAAAAGATTTACAATAACATTAGGAAAAAAAAAGTACAGGCATGAGCAGTGTGGGTCCACAAAAGTCTTCTAATGATGTTTTTGCAAATGGAAATAAAAGTATTGGGCATGCTGAATAATGACTTTGCATCAGTATTTAATGCAGAGGAAGAGATCAATATGAAAAACAAAGACATTTACACAGCACCTTTTCTAAGAGGTAGCAAAATGTTTCACAGCCAATGAAGTAATTTTGAAAAGAAGTCACTGTTGTACGTGGGAAACATAGCAGCAAAGCAAGCTTCCACAGACAATGTGATGTACAGATAATCTGTTGGTATTGACCGCACACATTGATGTTCTTCAAAATAGTGCACAGGGACCTTTCACACCCAACTGAGGGGCACACATGATTAATGTATCAACTGAAAGCATGACACTGCCAACAGTGCTCGCTCACTAACACTCTGAAATGTTAACGTTGATGTTTGTGTACATAACTTTATGGCTCAGAGACATGAGGACCGTGCCTTACACATGCGGATGTCTCCTGGAGACTCATCAAAATTATCATAAGCAAAATAAGCTGTTGAAGAGAATAATGGCTCCTTGGAATGTCTAGGACTTAGGGCATCTAGGGACACAGCAACTAGAGTAGGCCCAGTAAGCACCCTACCCCACTCCCAGAGTTTACACACTAATTGACCTGCATGTAGACAAGGGCAAAAAGATACAGCATGAACATTCATACACACACACACACACACACACACACACACACACACACACACCATATCCCTGTCACCTGTAAATAAGTACAGTACCTGTTTCTTTATGAGCACTAACCTGGGCACTCTCTTCACAACAACACATCACATCATGAGTGTTCAAATATTGCCATTTAGTTTGGGACAGTCCATGATAACTAGTCCATTTGAAAAAGGGATCCTTCACCCAAAAATATCTGAGAGATGGTGATCATCATCAAAAAACATTGAATCGCTGAGCCTCCAAAAGAACTTGTATTTATGCAGCACTTACATAACAGAGTCCACCCGGGCATTATAAAAGTTGACATCTCGTCATGTAAGATATTACAGTAGACGATCAAAATATTGTGAAGAGGTAGACTTAAAGGAATCCACTAAAGGGAGTGAGGGAAAGAGGGGGCAAGGAATGTGTTGAACAGAAACGGTGATGAGGTCACTCCAGAGATCCTCATGGGACACTGACAGCCTCACCCTGCATATCCCTACACAGCATTACTCAGTCAACTCCCTAACCAGGTCAATAATTTGCTGACAATTTAGCTTAAAAGCTTTTAGAAACACAAGATTTAATCTGTCATTCAATGAGCTCGTAGCTGATATGAGAGTGATCTGAACTCCTTTTTCCTGTCTGCTTCTAATAGCCCAGAACTCTCTTGCCTGGCCAAAACATCCAACTCTAGCTTGAATCAATTCGACAGGAAGGCCTCGGGAAGGGAATTACAGACTAATGATCTTCAGAGAAAACAGAAAGGTTACAGGAAAACATGACACACTTTATCAAGTGCCTTCCAGAAGTTCATATAAATAGTATCTAGAGACACTCTTTAGTCAGCTCTTCAGCAGGAATATAATTTCTACATTACAAATCCATGCTGGCTTTCTCTGATTGGCAGGATATTGTCAAAGTGTTCAGTTTATCCACCCCAACCTGGGCGTTTTACTGACAATGTTTTATTTATAACTGGTCTCTGCTTTTCCTGTTGAGAGAGTGGTGCTGGAAAAGTACAGCAGGTCAGGCAGCATCCAAGGAGCAGGAAAATCGATGTTTCAGGCATAAGCCCTTCATCAGGAATGAGGCTGGGAGCCTTATAGGTGGAGATAAATGGGAGGGGAGTAGGGCTGGGGTAAAGTAGCTGAGAGTGCGAGTGGTGGATGGAGGCAGGGGTAATGGTGATAGGTCAGAGGGGAGGGTGGAGCAGATAAGTGGGAAAGGGGATGGACAGATGGGACAGGTCATGAAAGTAGTGCTGAGCTGGAAAGTTGGATGTGAGATAAGATTGCGGGGCGGGGGTGGGGGTGGGGGGGGGGGGGGGGGGGAGGGAAAATGGAGAAACTGATGAAATCCACATTGATGCCATGGGGTTGGAGGGTCCTGAGGCGGAAGATGAGGCGTTCTTCCTCCAGGTGTCAGGTGGTAAGGGAGTGGTGATGGAAGAGGCCCAGGAGCTGCATGTCCTTGGCAGAATGGTAGAGGGAGGTCAAGTGTTCAGCCATGGGGTGGTGGGGTTGGTTTGTGCGGGTGTCCCGGAGATGTTCTCTGAAGTGCTCTGCGAGTAGGTGCCCTGTCTCCCCGATATAGAGGAGACCGCATCGGGAGCAATGAATACAGTAAAAGACATGGGTGAAAGTGCAGCTGTAACTTTGAGGGATGTGGAAGGCTCTTTTGGGGCCTTGGACGGAGCTGGGTGTGTGTGTGTGTGTGTGTGTGTGTATGGTTTTGCAATTCCTGCAGTGCAGGGGAAGGTGGGTTGGTGAGGGGTGTGGACCTGACAAGCCCCTCGAGAGGTGGTCTCCATCCACTTTCTTTTAAAGACGGATCCTTCAGGAGTAAAATCAGGCAACATTTCAACACATGAAGGGTAGGAGGGGGGCTTGGAGCTTTCTTTGACAATTGGCGATATTTGCTGGCTTAATTGTTAATTCCGACGTTAGCAGATTTTTATTAATCAAAAAGTATTTAAGGGATAGGAGGGGGAAAAAAGGGTACTATAAGAACCACCAAGCAGCACTTGCTTAGCAATAATCTGCTCACTGATGCTGAGTTTTGGTCCCGCCAGAGCCATTTTGCTCTTCACCTCATTACAGCACTCACTAGTCGAAACGTGGACTGAAAAGCAGAAGTCCCAAGGTGGTGAGGGTGAGAGTGACTGCCCTTGAACTCAAGGCCACATTAAACAGAGTGCGGCTTAAAAAGCCCAAGCAAGACTAGAGTCAGTGGCACAGGCACAGAATGCTGGGGAAATTCACTAGGTCTGGCAGCATCTGTGAAGAGAGAGAAATGGAGTTCACATTTCAACTCACTTTCAGAATGAAGAGCAATGCGAATCAGGGGGAAAAACTCTCCTTGGGCTAAAATGTTTGTAGCTGTTGGAGCTCATTTTAATTTATGGACTTCACTCCAGGTACCTCAAGGTTCTTGGCCTAACCACCTTCATAAGAACATAATAGATAGGAGCGGATGTCTGCCATTCAGCATACTGAGTCTGCTCCATGATTCAGTGAGATTATGGCCAGTCTGCAAACCCACAACTCAACTTCCTGCCCGATCCACAGAACTCTAGATTCCTTTACTGATTAAAAATAGATTTAATGACTCAGCCTCGACAGCTCTTCATGGTAACTAATTCCACAGAATCATTACCTCCTGAGAGAAGAAAATTCTTTGTCTCTATCTAACTGGTTTTAGACACACCCACAAGGGGAAACGTTTCCCAACATCTACCCTCTTGAGTCCCCTAAACATTTTGTGCGTTTCAATATGGTCACTTCTCAATCTTCTAAACTCAAATAGGAATTGAAGGCCAATCTATTCAATATCCCCTCATGAGAAAATCCCTCCATACCAGAGATCAATGTAAAAAACGTTCTCTGGACTATTTCTAATGCCAATATATCTTTCCGTTGTTGAGGGGACCAAAACTACGTGTGGTCTGATTAGTGCCTTGTATAGTTTCAGCAAGGCTTCCCTATCGTTATACCGTATAGTGTCAGCAAGCCTTCCCTATCGTTATACCGTATAGTGTCAGCAAGCCTGCCCTATCGTTATACCGTACAGTGTCAGCAAGCCTGCCCTATCGTTATACTGTATAGTGTCAGCAAGCCTGCCCTATCGTTATACCGTATAGTGTCAGCAAGCCTGCCCTATCGTTATACCGTATAGTGTCAGCAAGCCTTCCCTATCGTTATACCGTACAGTGTCAGCAAGCCTTCCCTATCGTTATACTGTATAGTGTCAGCAAGCCTTCCCTATCGTTATACCGTACAGTGTCAGCAAGCCTTCCCTATCGTTATACCGTATAGTGTCAGCAAGCCTTCCCTATCGTTATACCGTACAGTGTCAGCAAGCCTTCCCTATCGTTATACCGTACAGTGTCAGCAAGCCTGCCCTATCGTTATACCGTACAGTGTCAGCAAGCCTTCCCTATTGTTATACCGTACAGTGTCAGCAAGCCTTCCCTATCGTTATACCGTAGTGTCAGCAAGCCTTCCCTATCGTTATACCGTACAGTGTCAGCAAGCCTTCCCTATTGTTATACCGTACAGTGTCAGCAAGCCTTCCCTATCGTTATACCGTACAGTGTCAGCAAGCCTTCCCTATCGTTATACCGTATAGTGTCAGCAAGCCTTCCCTATCGTTATACCGTACAGTGTCAGCAAGCCTTCCCTATTGTTATACCGTACAGTGTCAGCAAGCCTTCCCTATCGTTATACCGTACAGTGTCAGCAAGCCTTCCCTATCGTTATACCGTACAGTGTCAGCAAGCCTTCCCTATCGTTATACCGTACAGTGTCAGCAAGCCTTCCCTATCGTTATACCGTACAGTGTCAGCAAGCCTTCCCTATCGTTATACCGTACAGTGTCAGCAAGCCTGCCCTATTGTTATACTGTACAGTGTCAGCAAGCCTTCCCTATCGTTATACCGTACAGTGTCAGCAAGCCTGCCCTATTGTTATACTGTACAGTGTCAGCAAGCCTGCCCTATCGTTATACCGTACAGTGTCAGCAAGCCTTCCCTATTGTTATATTGCATTCCCTTTGAAATAAAGGTCAATATTCCATTTCCTTCCCTACTACATGCTGAACTTGGATGTAGCTTTTTTGATTCATGGAGGAGGATTCCCAAATCCCTCTGTGCTGCAGCTTTCTCTATTTAAATAATATTTGATTTCTCTATTCTTCCTGCCAATGTGCATAACCTCACATTTTCCAACATTATATTCCATCTTCCAAGTTTTGCTGATTCAATTAATGCGTTTGTATCTCTCTGTAGACTTTGTGCCATCCTCACTATTCAACCTCCCAACTATTTCTGTGTCACCCAAACCTTTGGAGGGTGTATATTCATTTTTATAATCCACTAATAGTAATTAATATATATTGTAAATAATTGGGGCCCCAGTGTTGACACCTGAGGCACTCCACTAGTTACAAGTTGCCATCCTGAAAATATTTCCCTTCTCCCAACTCTGTCTTCTACTAGTTAGTCAATCCTCTCTTTGTGTTAATGCCTCCCCTATAACACCATGTACTCTTATTATGTAGCCTAATATGCAGTACCCCATTGAATGGCATTTGGAAATCCAAATGCATTACATCTACTGATTTCCCTTTATCTATCCTGCGTGTTACATCCTCAAAAAGCAGTAATAAATTTGTCAGGCATAAGTTCTCCTTCATGAAGCTATCTCAATTGTACTTGTTCATATTATGTATTTTCAAATGTTCTAGGATTATATCCTTTATAACAGACTGGAACATTTTGTCTATGATTGTTGTTAAACTAACTGGCCTGTCTATAATTATGTTTTTCATCTTCCCTTTTGAGTTAAGGTGCTGCAGTGGCTGTTTTTCAATCTACTGGGACTTTTTCCAGAGTCTCAGGATTCTTGGAAAATTATTACCAGTGGGTCCACTATCTCTGTATCTTTAGACCTATTATTTCCCTGGTAGTTTTTCCTCTGCGAATACTTACACAGTATTTATGTTTTTTCTGTTTTTGCTCCTTGATTTTTGCTCTTGGTGTTATGGTGTTCCACAGTCAAGACTGAAGTGAAGGATTTGTTCAGCATCTCTGCTATTTCCTGGCTTCCCAGCCTCATTCTCTAGTGGACCAGTATTCACTTTGGCTTCTCTTTTTTTATATATGAAAGTGTTTGAAGAAACTCTTATTGTCTGTTTTGATATTATTTGCTAAGTTAGGCTTAAATTTATTTCTTCCTCTTGTCTTTTTGTCAATTTTTAAAACTTTCCTGATTTGTGTTCCCCATTAATCTTTGTCACATTGTATGCTATTTCTTCGATTTGATGTGGTCCTTAGCTTTTTGTTTAACCATGGATGGTTTATTTGTTTCCTGAAATCCTCCTTCGTCACTGAGAGATATCTTTCTTGAGTCACAAACAATTATCTTCAATGTCTGTTCAACTATCTTTTCTGCTGAACTCCCTTATCAGTTCGATCTGCTCTCATCTCTTTGTAAATATCCTTACATAGGTTTAGCACAGTTGTTTCCGATCTAAGTTTCTCACTCTCAAACTGAGTGCAAAATTCTACCATGTTGTGGTCACTGTTCTCTGAAGGATACAAAGAACAGTAAAACACAGGAAACAGGCATTTCAGCCCAAGACTGCGCCATCACATGATGCCTTCCTAAACTAAAAACTTTTTGCCTCTATGCAGCCTGTATCCCTGTATTCCCTGTCGATTCATGTATCTGTCCAGATGCCTTTTAAGCACTGCTTTTGTAGCCACCTCCACCACCTCTTCTGGCAGTGCAATCCAAGCACTTACCACTCTGTGTAAAACTTAGCTTGATTCTCACATCTTGTCTAAACTTATCCTCTTTTATCTTAAACCTCTGTCCCCAGTAATCGACACTTCCATTTTGGGAAGACAACTCTTACTATCCACGTCTCCCATCATTTTGTAAACTTCTATCAGATTGCCCCTCATCCTTCAAGTGAAAACAAACTAAGTTTGTCCAATATCTCCTTAAAGCTAATACCCTCCAAACCAGGCAACATCCCGGTAAGCTGCTCCGTGGCTTTCCTAAAGCCTCCATATCCTTCTTGCGAGTGTGGCTACCACAACCCAATATTCTGAATGTGGCTGAAGGAAAGTTCTATACAGCTGCAACATGCCTTGCCAGTTTTTATACTCTATGCCCCAACCAATGAAGGCAGACATACTATGTGCCTTCTTGACCACCTTATCCACTTTTGTTGGCACTTTCAGGGAACTGTTGACCTTTCATCGTAGATTCCCTCTGTAGGTTGATACTACTAAGAGTTCTGCCTTTTACTGCATACTTGCCTCCTGCTTTAGATCTCCAAAATGCATTTGCCTGGATTAAACTCCATCTGTCATTTCTTCACACAAGTCTCTACAACTATCTACATAATGCTGTAGCCTCTGGCAATCCCCCTCACTATCCACAGCTCTCCCCAATCTTAGCCTCATCCATAAACCCACTCATCAGGCTAACTACATTCTCCTCCAAATCATTTATATCTGTTACAAACAACATGGATCCCAGCACTGATCCCCGAGGAACACCACTGGTCCCAGATCTGCAATCTGAAAAACCCCTCCCATATTGCTACTTCCCTATTACAAAGCTAGGTATGTACCTCACCACAGATCCCACGTAACCTGACCTTTTGCATCAGCCTGACAGGAGGTACCTTGTCAAAAAATACCTACCGACCTGCTCTCATCAATTATCTTTGTCAATTCCTCAAAAATCTCCATCAAGGTTTTGAGACACGACCTTCCCTGCTCAAAGCTATGGTGCCTGTCCCTAGTAATTGCAAATTTTTCCAAATGGGATTAAATTCTTTCCCTAAGGAATGTCCCCTAAGGTTTTCCTTGCACTGACTTAAGGCTTACCAACTTGTAATTTCCCAGGTTATCCCTGTTGTCTTTTTTAAACCAGGGAACAATGTTGGCTGTTCTCCAGTCTTCTGGGACCTCTCCTGTGGCTAAAGTGGATACAAAGATTTTATATGAGGGCCCAGCAATTTCCACATCTGCCTCCTTCAGCATTCTGGGATAGATCCCACCAGGTCCAGGAGACTTGTCGATTTTCTTGCTTTTTAAGACTGGCAATGCCACCTCCTTTTTAATGTTGACATGCCCTAGAAAATCAACATACCTTGCCCAAGACTCACCACCCAGCATGTCCTTCTCCTTTGTGAATACTGATGCAAAAATCCTCGGTAAAGACTTCACTGACATCCTCTGGCTCCATGGATAAATTCCCTCCTTTGTCTTTGAATGGACATACCCTTTCCCAAACCTTCCTCTTGCTCCTTGTATATGTATAAATGCCTTGGGATTTTCCTTAATCCCGTTTGCCAAACAAGATTTCACGGTCCCTTTTAGCCCTCTAATTCCTTGTTTGAGTTCTTTCCTGCTATCATTGTATTCGTTGAGGGCTCTGTCAGTCTTCAGTTACCAAATCTTACATATGCCCCTTCAATTACATGGCCAGACTCATTCCCCAAAATAAGGTCTAGTATGGTCCCTTCCCAGTTGTTTCAAATAACCATCCTGGATGTACCTAACAAATTCTCTCCCATCCTAGCCCTGGCACTCAGAAAGTTCCAGTCAATATAGGGGAGGGTAAAATCACCCAACATAACAACCCTGCTGTTTTCACATTTTGCCATAATCAGTCCTCAGATCTGTTCCTCTGTCAATCATTGGCTGTTGGAAAGCCTGTTGGACAAACCCACCAAAGTGACTGCAGCCTTCCTATTCCTGAGCTCTACCTATATAGTCTCGCTGGATAGCCCTCCTAGGTGTCCTCCCTCAGTACAGCTGTGATGCTGTCCCGAATCATTAATGCAATTCCACAAGCTCTTTTACATCGCTCGCCATCTTACTGGAAATAACAAAATTCCAGAACATTAAGCTGCCAGTCTTGTCCCTCTCTCAACCAAACCTCTGTAATAGCTACATCATCATAGTTACATGAATTATACCAAGCTCAAAGTACATCTGGCTGACCCATCATACTCCTTGCATTAAAACAAACACACCTCAGACCGCCAGTCTGCTGTAGGTAACTTCTCCTGGTCTGTTCTTCCCCTTGGTCTTACTGGCTTTCATCTCAGACTCCTCCTCCTCCTCAGTCATTTTATTAGCTGACCAACTGCCCTGGTTCCCTCCCACCTGCCACACAACTATAAATCGCCTGAGTGGCACTAGGCGACCTATTTGCCAGGATGTTAGTGCCCTTTCAGTTTAGATGCAACACGTCTTTCCTTTACAGGTCCTATCTTCCCTGGAAGACATCCAATGATCCACCTATCTGAAGCCCACCCTCCCTCAGCAGCTCCTTAGCCTTTTAACTGTACAATCCTCCTATTCCTAGCCTTACTGACACATGGTACCAGAAGTAATCCCAAGATTACAACCCTACAAGTCCTGCTTTTCAATTCCCCACCTAACTTCCTTTGCACAACCTCATCTCTCTTTCTGCCCACGTCATTGGTATCAATATGCACCACAAATATGGTTCTTTTACTCTGAGATAATGTATTAAAACTGCTTTATTTACATTACCAGGGCAACACGGTGGCTCAGTGGTTAGCACCGCTGCCTCACAGCGCCAGGGACCCGAGTTCGATTCCAGCCTCAGGCGACTGTGTGTGGATTTTGCGCATTCTCCCAGTGCCTGTGTGGATTTCCTCTGAGTGTTCTGGTTTCCTCCCACAATCCAAAGATGTGCAGGTTAGGTGGATTGGCCTTGCTAAATCACCTATAGTGATCAGGGACGTGTAGGCTAGGGGCATTAGTCAGGGGTAAATCCAGGATGGTAAGTTAGGAGAATGGGTTTGGGTGAGTTACTTTTCAGAGGGTTGGTGTGAACTTGTTGGGCCGTAGGGCCTGTTTCTACACTGTAGGGAATCTAATTCTAATTCAAAATTCAAAACTGCCTCACCTTTGGTTAGACCCACAACATATTGGTTTAGGAAACAGATTACCTCACCCAGTGTATTCGCGCCTGCTCACAATGTGAGCACCTTACCTCAAAATATTATCCTGCTTAGCCCTCATAACACTGCACATGGTTGATTTTCAAATAACCATTTAATAACCTTCTGAATGCCTTGATTGCACCTGCCTCTACCACATTCTTAGGCTAGCATTCCATAGAATCTTGACAGTGTGGAAGTGGGCCATTCAGCCCATCAAGCCCACACCGACCCTCCGAAAGACATCTTACTCAGACCCATTACATCCCTGTAACCCTGTATTTCCCATGGTAATCCACCTAGCCTGCACATCCCTGAAGTCTATGGGCAATTTAGCACGGCCAATCCATCTAACCTGTACATCTTTGGATTATGGGAGGAAACTGGCGCACACGGAAGAAACCCACCCTGACACCAGGAGAATGTGCAAACTCTACACAGACAGCCGCCAGAGAATGGAATTGAACCCATGTCCCTGGTGCTGTGAGGCAGCAGTGCTAACACTGAGCCACTGTGCTGCCCTCAACCCGAATCATTTACCGTGTTGAGATTATACTCAGACCACTTATTAACATTTTAAAAAAAACATTATTTGAAATCTGTGCCTCTCATTCTTGAATCTTTTCACAAGAAGAAACATTTCTCCCTACTTAATCTCACCCACATCTCTTTTGATTTTGAATACTTCAATCAGACCCCACACAGCTTCCTTCTCTCGAAGAAGAACAGAACCAGACTAATGGGATGTGTTATCACATTGGGTATCTCTGTCCTGCTCTTCCACATTGTTGGGTAGTTGCCAGTGTTGTATCTGTATTCAAATAGCCTGGCTATGGGGCATGGCATGTTCTGCAGAAGTCTTTGGTACTGTTGCTGGAATGCCATCAAGCCCATAGCGTTTGCAGTATCCGCTGCCTCCTTGTGACATTGGTAAACTGAACAAAATGGCATCCGTGCTGCTGGGATCCCAACGAGGAAATTCAGATCGACCATCCACTTGGCAGTTCTGGCTCAAGGTGGCTACAAATTCCTCAGCAAAGTCTTTTGCATTGATGTGCAGGTCTCCCTCTTCATTGAGGATGGGGATATTTGTGGAGCCTCTTCCTTCAGTTAGTTAGTTCAGTTAATTTACCACCACCATTCACAACTGGATGCGCCAATACTGCAGAGCTCTGACCCTGTATTTGCTTGTGGAATTACTTGGCTCTCCTATTGCACACTGTTTTACATGCATGCTATGGTGTTGTAACCTCACCAGGTTGACACCTTATTTTTAGAGATGTCTGTGCTGCTTCTGGCACACCCTCCTGTGTTCCTCACTGAATCTAAGTTGATGTCTTGGCTTGATGATAATGATATTGTGAAAGATATGCAAAGACTGTAAGCTTAGCTTGCATTAGAATATGATTCTGCTGCTGATCATAGAAATCCTACAGTGCAGGTAGAGACCATTTGGCCCATCGAGTTCACATCGACCCTCCAGAGAGCATTCCACTCAGACCCATATCTCATCCTATCCCTGTAACCCTATATCTCCCATGGCTAATCCAGCCAGCCTGCTCATCCATGACACTATGAAGCAATTTAGTACGGCCAATCCACCTAACTTGCCCATCGAGTCAGACAGCACAGAAACAGACCCTTCAGTTTACACTGAACATAATCCCAAACTAAACTAGCCCCACCTGTCTGTGTTTGGACCTTTGTCCTCCAAACCTTTCCTATTCTGTGTCTTTTAAATGTTGGAACTGTGGCCACCCCCACCACTTCTTCAGAAAGGTCATTCCACATGCAAACCTGTGTAAAAAATCTGGACTGTGGGAGGAAACCCATACAGACAGGGGGAGAATGTGTAAACTCCACACAGATAGTCACTCAAGGCTGGAATTGAATCTCGACCCACAGTGCTATGTGGCAGCAGTGCTACTCCAGATGGTACTCATGGATGCCCAGTTTTGAGTTTCTAAAATTTCAAAAAAATTCTACTCCATTTATATAATTGGTTACAGCCCACAATGATGACGAGGATATCCTCAATGTGATAATGCAACTGCATTTCCATCAGAACTGTAACCTCTCTTACTGACACTGCCATGGACAGACACATCTGGAAAGAGTGGACTGGTATAGATGAGGTCAAGTAGTTGTTTCCCTTGTGTTGGTTTCCTCACACTGCTGCAGTCTAATAGCTTTGTCCTTTAGCACTGGGCCAGCACTGGTGCTACTGAATCATGGCTGGTGATAGACAGTGAAATCCTCCACCCAGAGTGTTCTGAATGGCTATATCATCCTCATTCCTTCTTCCAAGTGGTGATTGATATGGAGAAATACCAAATGATCAGTTGAGTGGCGTGGTAGGTTGCCCTGAGATTTCATGGGGTCTGGGATCAACGTTGATGATTTTCATGGCACTCCTCGCTGACTGTATACACTGTGCTGGGTGGGTCTGTCCCACTAATGGGACATTTCCAGAGATGATGCTGGAGGAGTCTGGGATGGCCAAAACCTGATTCAAACATAAGGATGCAGGAAAGATGGGTGTGGATTCTGGCAAGACAACACAGAGAAGGGGAAGAGTGAAGGTGGGGAGGAAGCTGGCAAAAACAAGGCCGTTCGCAGCTGTAGAGCTTTCCAGAGGTGGCTGGTAATGGTCACTTTGAAAAGATGGCGGTCAGTATCTGAGAAGAGAGAACCAGCTCCATGTACTTGTAATGAGAGCCTGAAGAGGGAGACTGTGTGTGGGGGGTGGGAATGGGGTGGAGGGAGCTGGCCTTGGCAATCTTGCGCAAGATGAGGGTGGATACAGTATGAACAGGCAGGACAGAAATTAGAACGTCCACGAGTTCAGACATAGGGTAGGGGACAGGTTGTGGCTAGGGAGGGGCAAGGTTCAGCTTGGCTTGTTGGGCAAGGGAAAATACAGTGGACACCCTCTCTCTCCATCAAGAAGCTCCAAAAGAGAAATATTTCACAGACTGGCATAACATTCTACCTTGGGACCATCTAACAAATCTATGTAGCCTGGTTTTGATTTTCCCATTCCTGCTTGTTAAGCTTTTCCTAACATCGACCACAAGTCAATCCAATTCTGACCACATCTACTCCACATTCCACATGGTAAAATAATTCATGTTTAGTTACCACATCCTCTTTCTTTCGATTTAGCTAAAATGGTGATGTAATAAAACATAATGAAAAGGGATTAACATTAATACATGGGTAAGCTAAATAACAGTGTTGTATGTTTTGGTAAGGCCCCATTCACATGTACTGTGCACGCGCACACGCACACACACACAGACTGAAAGTGAGGACTGCAGATTAGAGTCAAGAGTGTGATGCTGGAAAAGCATAGGAGGTCAGGCAGCATCCGAGGAGCAGGAAAATAGATGTTTCGGGCAAAAGCCCTTCCTCAGGAATTCCTGATGAAGGGCTTTTGCCAGAAATGTCAATTCTCCTGCTCCTCGGATGCTGCCTGACCTGCTGTATTTTTCCAGCACCACACTCTTGACCACATACACACACAGATTGCATATAAGCCTACATCATTTATTTATAATCCCTTCCCGAATAACATTCAGCTTGTGAATTTTGGTAAATGTATTTTTCTTGGTGATGATGGGATGATAGCATGTTTTAATGTGGTTAGTAAACAAACCAGACTTACATTGTACTGATGGTTTGCAACAGGCTTATAATTTGTTGTGACAGCCTTATCCAGTTGTAGGGAGAGACGCATCGGTTTGGATGATTCCTCAATTTGCTGCCTGGTGGGAGTGCAGTGGGGAGGGGACAGAAAGCAAAATAAGTGTATTAGTATAATTGTTCAGCAACAAAAGCAACACACATTTATACACAAAGGTGAATTACTGCAGATACTAGAAATCTGAAATAACAGAAATGCTGGAACTACTCAACAGTTGAGGCAGCATCTGTGGAGAGAAAACATGAGTTATCATTTAATGCAGACCCTGCATCCTATGCTGCCCAACCTGGATTTGCACAGCTCCTTTAAAGGTACTGAAAAAGCCTTGGAGTCATATAGAGGTGGTAGTGCAGTTATGATGTTACTGGCCTGATAATCTAGAAGCTCAAATAAATAAAACATTGAATCAAAAATTGTATCCAAAATGGTAACAACAAAACCATAGAATTGTTATGAAAATTCATTCGGGTTAAGGAAGAAAATCTGCCACCCTTAGCCAGTCTGGCCTACGTGCGACTTCAGATTTGTAACCATCCTCTGAAATGGTCCAGGAAGCCAATCAGTGGTATTAAACTGCTATGAAAAGGTCGAATAATAATAAAAATGGACACACGGCCCCCTCCTGATGTCAACCAACATCGGTAACAAGAAACATACACCTGGCCCAGTCAATTCTGTGAAGTCCATTCACCGTCAATGAGTCAAGTTCCTGGAGCTCCCACACCTAACAGCAAAAGGACCACAGTAGTGCACAGGGACAGCTTACCACTACCTGATTAAGGACAATTAAGAATGGCACTAAGTCTTGTCAGTGGTGTGTACATCAGATTAAGGAATTTTTACAAATGGTAAGGGGGAGAATTTTACAATCTAAATATGCCAGTCAGTATCAGTGGAAGGGAGGAAAGTAACTGAGGTAAGAAATAACAAAGAGCCAATGATTTAGATTAAAAACATGGGGAGGAGGAGAGCGAGGTAGAAAGGGGCTCAGTAAGTACCCAATTTAACATTTAAAATGCTCAGTCTCATGTGGCAGTGCATTGAACACCTGCTTTTAAATTATGTTGATAAAAGAAATAAGACATACCAAATTACAATTGAGATAATATATTAACAACATGACTGACTGAAGGCTTTCCACCGGTCTGTTAATTTTTGAATCATTCTTATTTATATCATTTTCCTTTGTGTTGCTTTTGTTGCTCACAGCAGTCAGATATACACGGTGGTGTTTGAGGTTTCTGTCAATATCACTGACGGCTTCAAATGTCCCTGAAACAGGCTTAATATATTAGGCTTCAACATTTCTCTCCCTCGACATCACTTCCTTCTAGAATAGTCAAGGCAAGGAAGTCAGAACAGCTAGCAGGGAAGCTACAAGGTCCATCACACCTCCTCCTATCCTACCCAGTATGACAGCAAATTAGAAACAACTAAATTCAAGTCAAGAGGTATTGACAGAAATAATGATGAAGACAACCTTTGGGTAAAACTCTATTCCTGAGATGCTGCCTGGCCTGCTGTGCTTTGACCAGCAACACATTTGCAGCTTTGGGTAAAAATCAACAGTGACTTTGATGCCTTTCATAGTGAGCCTTCGTACACTCTCTGTTCAGACCTATTCAAGGCAGCAATGTATCGAAAGCTTTCCATACCTAAGGAATCATAAGTAATGCATGAGTCACCACCTTTGGGAAAGTAGTTGGTCTAGGACGAAACGTGAGGGAAAAAAAAACAATGAATTACATTGCAGATATGAAGAGGAGGGAAGGAGCTGAGCAAGAACCCACTTCACGTGATCATCTTAATCTTGTGGTTACAGCCCTACCATGTAAGAGTTAAATTGAATAAGCTGATACACAGGACAGATCTCTAATATCACTCCAGTCTACCACATTTTTGTTTTGAATGAGTAATGTATAATGAGTTTAATTTCCCCCAGAGATGATCCAACGTAGGTGCTTAGTAGCTTGGGTTCATGGTTATAATTTATAGTTACCCAACTCCTGGACACTCTGACTCACACTGCCACCACACTTCTGCAACAATCAGCAGCTCCTCAGCCTTCATTTCCTTTTCTTCACTGTACAGCCCTGCCTTGGCAAGGCACGACCACTTCAACTACAAACCACCATCGGTTCTAACTGAAGGAGTCTCTCCTTCCAGAAGGTAAGAGCCTTTTTAATGTAATGTACTTCTTTTACCATGCATTAGCATATTTAGTATTTTACCGTAGACTAGCAACTAAATTTCACAGTGTCTCAGTATAATTCTGCTTCTTTTGTAAAATGCTAACATGGAGGTATTTTGAAGACTGAGCTCTGAAGCCTGCACAGTGACACAAGTGAGTTATAGTTAACAGTTGGGCTGATTTTATAGCTTTTTAAATTTCTCTCTGGGTTACAAGAGCCAGTAACGGAAACTATTTCAAAATACTGGGCAACTTGTAGATCGAAGTTGGCACAGTAACATTTTTCACGACTCAAGAATCCTGATGACAGATTTTTTTTTAACCCAATCTGGGGAGTTACATTTCACAAAAATAAAATTAGTCTACTGAATGTAAAAGACTGGTGGAAGAGTCTTGTTGTCTTGTGTGAATGCAAGTTAAAAGATACTGAGGTAGGTAGATTCTGAAAAGACTGCATCGTTTAGCTCCACAACTGAATTTCACAACTAATTGCTTATGACTAGATTCTGAAGTAGTACTTACAATTCAGTAAGCTATCCTGGTCTGCTTTCAGCTATTAACTGCTGAGCAGAACTGGGATTCAATCTTCTGCCTTCAGTTTAATACTGAAATTTTTACTAAATCTCCAAAATGATCAATCTCTGTAAAGTCTGTTTGCAGTGGTTTCTGAACTGATAGATTTTGTTCTATAAATGTGGCTCCACGGTGTATGATCACATCTTTATTTTTATTACATGCTTCAAGAGACACTGCCGCTACCAGTATCACTTCTTTAAAAAGTGAGTTATTAACGTCAGCATCCTTTATTTCTTGCCTTGTGCTATTTTGTTTTGATGGTGCAGTGTGTACTCACTTGGAGGAGTTACTGAGCTAAACCATGGCAGGGAACTCAATGTTTTGCTGCACAGATGGAATCACTAACCAGTAGTTAATGCAGCTCAACAGTAACCAGTTCGTTCACTAACTTCTCCATGCCAGCAAAGTAATTTAAACAAATCAATATGCACAGATACTTATAAATCAACCAAACATCAGCACCAAACATAGGATTTTTAATGCCAAATAATAATTCCTTGTATCTATCAGGAGGGAATTGTATGTTGACAGCAGCTCTTTCAACTGCAGCCATCTTAAGCATTCGGCATCTCTGCCACATTTCTACTGCAAACGTCAGGGTCACATTACCAAATGATTATCTGTCAGATTCTTGTTGGACACATGTGGTTCTGCTTACTTTTAGAATGGCAGAGAAAGGGAAAGTTACTCAACAGTCTGTAGCATTAAAGAAACGCTCACAGACTTCAGAACAATTCCAGTCAAGGCAATTGAGATCAGAAATAGAAAATAGAAACAAGCTTATTAATCAGGTCTGTCCGCTACCACATCCTATGCAAAAGCCTTAATATAAAAATCAATTGCTCCAACCAGTTTACGATTTTGAATTTACAATTACGAGTCAGTCAGAACTTGTATTAATTCCATATATGATATCTAGTACCGCAGGGTTCAGCTGA
Organism: Hemiscyllium ocellatum; assembly: GCF_020745735.1. NCBI lineage: Eukaryota > Metazoa > Chordata > Chondrichthyes > Orectolobiformes > Hemiscylliidae > Hemiscyllium > Hemiscyllium ocellatum. The sequence goes on along the minus strand of NC_083412.1, from coordinate 19,286,305 downwards.
GTTTTAATGAGATTGGAAACACAACATGGTGCTTTTAAATAGGAGAACCCAACTAAGCTACTTTTATCAGTCTAACAGTAACGTTGAAATTTGCTTTTATTTCAGCATTTGGCAACTCTAGGGTGCATTAAAAACATGGAATAATTAGCATTAATAATGTTGAATAATTAACATTCAAGAACCTTGGTCTGCAAAGGTCAGCACTCTGGGGAGTTTGTTGGTTGTGGATAAGGTTATCTTTTGTGAAGCGACTATGCTTTTAAATGCTTTATCTGGGTAAATTCATCTTTCAAGCCTGTGCATGCCATCTCATTTCACAACCTTCACATTAAAAAAAACAAGAAACAGTACATACACTGCACATAAACTGAGAGCAGTTAATTCCTGTCTTCAAACCTGCAAGAGCCTTAAACGCAATATAATGTATGTTTTGACAATATGTTTGTTTTCCTCAGCTTTCTCCCTGCCTCTATTAGATCAGGTTTTTTTTTCAGTGAGGCACACTGCCTCACTAACATGACCGTTCTTCCTATGCAGTGTTGCTCCGATACCAGCAGAGTGTCTGAGGGCCTGACAGCTGAATCCATCAAAGCGCCTAGACATACGAGCGTTCCAACCACAGTCAGTGAATAGCAATTAGATCAAGGCAACATGGCAGAATTTTTTTCTATCCCTTCCTCAATTCTGCACATGGTTACTCTGATTGACACCTTGGTTGAAGTTAACTAGCTTAAAAATCAAGGAGTTAAAGTCGAACACCAGAGCTACAGTGCTGAGGGAGAATGTAATCCTGACTTCGATAAGTAATAGCAATGTTACACGATAATTCACTGTTCTACGTGACTTGCCGTTTTGTACTGGATGAAAAGAGCTGAGTTTAGACTGCTTCTTAGCTATTTTAACAGATACCATGAGGGGTATGGGTAGGATAAATAGACAAAGTCTTTTCCCTGGGGTGGGAGAGTCCAGAACTGGAGAGCATTGGTTTAGGACGAGAGGGGAAACATATAAAAGTCACCTAAGAGGCAACTTTATCACACAGAGGGTGGTATGTGTATGGAATGAGCTGCCAGAGGAAGTGGTGGAGGCTGGTACAATTGCAACATTTAAAAGGCATCAGGATGGGTATGTGAATAGGAAGGGTTTGGAGGAGAATGGGCCAAGTGCTGGCAGGTGGGACTCAACTGGGTTGGGATATCTGGTCTGCATGGACAAGTTGGACCGAAGGGTCTGCTGTACATCTCTATGACTCTATATCGTACAAATAGGTGCAAAAATAGGCCATATGGTCCCTTAAAGTGGCTCTGTTATTCAATAAAATCATGGCTTTTTTCCAGCCTCACTTCCTCTTTCTCGCACAATCTCATTTTTCTCTTAAAATATCTATTGACCAGTGTTGAATATACAGAATGACTGAATATCTACATCCCACTGGTAGAGAATGCCAAGGGCTCGTAACCCCCTGACATAAGAAATGTACCTTGTTTTGGGCTTCAGTCTCTGAGCATCAGACCTACTGAACTTTGAAAGTCTTACACATTTCAACAACAATGACTGTTCATTCGTCTAAACTCCAGGGAACACACAGGCCTTTCCAATCAATCTCTCATTTTTGGAAATTGCATTTATCCCCAGAATCAATGTTGTAATACACAAATGAAAGTACTTTTCCTTAGGTACAGAAATCAAAATAGTGCACAATACTCCAGATGCCGTATCACTAAGGCCCTTTCTAATACATAATGCTGTTTTCCATGCTACATATAGTACTTTACACTTACTGGCCCGATAATTTGCTAAGTTAATAATGGGAAGAAGCTATTTGACCAACCGTACAAACAATGGTTTGAGAGATATATTGAGGTGTGATCTAATAGCGACCCTAGGAGGAATAATTCACTGGTTGTAAAGAATCATACAATGCTATTATAAAAGGATGAACATTAACATAAACAGAGGCTGAGGCAGCATATTTTAATCAGCAATCACCAGAAAGCAAAAGAATTATTGAGTAAAGAGAAAATTTGCAAGTCGCCTGTTTATGTACGTATTTACAAAAAATTTCATAAATGCTGGAGCAGCCTATAGATGTATTCTAGTCCAGTTTAACCATTGTGATAACAACCATATTGTTCAGGACCTCTGGTGACAAAATGCTGACGGAAACACTTAGCTCAGCAGACTTTGACATGTTCTCATTGAAGGACAGAACCTATCTGATAATGCCTGGCCACAACTCTGGAAAATGCATTTCCATATCTTACCCATCTTCTTCACACTTTTAGATCTCAGTGGCATCAAGATGACAAGGTAACTCCTAGCATCCCAGCTGTGGCAGCTAAAAATTACACAAATCCACACTTATATGGCAATATCCCTACACTCCGTTCAATACTCCCTATTACTCTGTGAGATTGCCATCAAAAATTGTCACAGGGATGTACTTGCATCTTAAAGCTATGCAGTAAAACATCACTGACCCTTATTTTCCACTTTTAATAACTGCCAACCCCCCAAAATATTATGATTTAAATTCACTCTGAAGGCAGGAATATCTAAAAAGACACATAGAACCCTACAGTGTTTCTGCTTTTTGTACAATACTAAAATTAATGTTACTTTGAGCAATGGCAGTAAAACTGAGAGCAGGTTAACCTTTTTCCATCAAATGTACCCCTCAGTACAGATATTGGAGTTCCAACATGACCGAGTGGTAGGTTTGACACCATAATGAAGTAAAATCTTGAGCTGTCTATCTTACCATACACCCTCGTGCTTGCTTGATTCTCATTCAGCCTTTTCAATTTTGGTAACATTATTCTCAGTAATTTTGGACTTTTCTGCACTTAATTTCCTTGTAAGTTAAAACACTTAACCTACCAGTCTCAAACACGCCATTCTGGAGCTGGCACACATAATCAATAACTCACGTAGTTTTTCAGCTCAATCAATGCTAAGGATGTTGCCATGTTACTCAGGTGGGTCACAGAAGTGACTGAGCCAACTCCATGATGAATGTTTAAAAAAAATCACACATGACATGAACCCTTTTGCCTTTTGGCAAATTATCTTGTGAACAGTCCAGAAGAAAGGCGGCTTCGAGATGGATCATCTAACATTGATGATATGGACACTCGATATCTTCTGGAAAAAGTGAGTGGTTTTCTTTCCCCTATAAAAATAGGGAGCCTCGAGTAGCACATCACAGTATTTTGGTGAAAAGCTCCATTCATTTACACAGAAGGTAAACTAAGTTAGAATTTCACGACCTCGGCAATACTCTGACTGGGTATGCATCAAGTCAGAACCACTTAATGCACGTCAGATCACAGCGTGTCAAACAGTGAATTTAAATAAAATGTTGCTTTGCTCTCAAAGTTACTACTGACCTTTTTAATCTCATGTAAGATTCATTGACAGCTGGTCTGCATTCTGCACGCTGAACCACAACTCCTTCAAATGTTAGTTTTTCTGAACGTGGAAAGAAAAGAAAATCAAAATGAGTTTTGAGAATCACACACAGCATTGAAGAGCACTTAAAATCACTAACAGCAAAATCTGTCAATTTTCCATCAGGATGCATCAGAAGCCATGGTTTCGGTTCCCTAAACCCGCCTGGCTAAAAGGGAAAACAGTAAGCCGACAGAAATGAATTCAATACTCCTTTAATCGCACAGAATAATTATAGGATGGATGGACAATTTACACCTAACTTGTTATTGTATTCAAAGGGAGAAGCCACTACTGTTTGCCTTCCTGGTTCAAAGCAAATTGGAGAATTTAGTTATTCCTGATGAAGGGCTTATGCTCGAAACGTCGAATTCTCTATTCCTGAGATGCTGCCTAACCTGCTGTGCTTTGACCAGCAACACATTTGCAGCAAATTGGAGAATTGCTCAATGTGTCTCAATCATCCAGACACAATGCAGATAGAGATTTTAAATGGAACAGCAACCTGTTCTTATTTCCTTTAGAGCACAGTGCTTACCAAATGTCAAGTTCAGCCAGATTATAACAGTGACCCGAGTAACAATTAAAAGAATGGAGATTGGGCAATGTGGTGTAAGAAAGAAGGGGTTCAAACAAGATTTTCTTTCACAAAAGTAAATGGATTTATTCTAACAGTAAGATTACAGTGCAGAAATCCTTTTTCCTTTTTCTACTGACAAATGAAATGTCACAATAATAAAAAAAAAACCCTGTAACCAAGCATGGAGTATCACAAAATTAATTCAGAATAACTATTAAATAAACATGAGCAGCTGTGAGCCAATTGTCTCCAATGTGACTTTGAATACTGATTTTATTTCACATTTTATAGAATATAGCTCACAAATTTATAAAACCCTGAGCAAGAGAAATGTCTAGCTTTTGATCCATAATACAAATTTAACCAAATGCTTACAGGTTTCTTCAGAAACATTCTCAACAAACCTCAGAATGAACACTGACTACAGTGCTTCATCAAAAGCAGCAAGCAAGAATAATGAAATGGCAAGATGAAAAAAGCCAGAGAGAAAGTTCCTCTGTCTCCTGATAATGATTAACAACTGGGGAATCTTTTGGCAGCATTTTAAAAATTAGTACCATTGCAGCTGCTTTATTAATCTTTTCTATTTTGGCCAGCTACCTTCTTCATCCCATCTCCAAATGATCTCCCCCTGCCACTCCTTTCTTGTGCTCATCTCTTGTTCTTCTATACAGGTATTCCCCAATACCACATACCATTGACTATTATTTATGTAAACACTGACAGCAAGTGTGAACAGTCTGTTCAACCGCTACCACATCTATTTTGTCCTAGCCAGATATTCACCACACAGGTTCCCTGCATACTACTAGATAATGAACAGGAGCAGGAAGGCTTTCTCCAGGTACATCTGCCCCACCAGTATCAGTATCCATTCGGTATAAATGGTCCAGTTCCACATTATCTTTACTATTCCAAATCCCTTGCACAACTCACTCTATTTATTAAAGTGAAAAACAGACACTTTGTTTTATTATTCATTTGCAGGATATGAACATTGCTGGTGAGGCCAACATTTATTGCCTAACCCCGGGTGTCCTGGAGAAAATACTGGTGAGCTGCCTTCTCTGAACTGTCCATGTGGAATAGGTACACCAATAGTGCTGCCAGATAAGACTTTTTTTTAAAAAGGATTTTGATACCATACATTTAAGGAACAGTGATATAGTTTCAAATCAGGATGATGCATGACTTGGAGGGAATTTGCAGATGGCAGTGCACGTCATTGTCCTTCTAGGAGTAAAGTTTGCCAATTTGAGGATGCTATTAAAGATGCCTTGGCAAGGATCTTGTAAACATGCTGCAGCCACAGTGCCCCAGTAATGGCAGGAGAGAAGGTTGATGATGATGGATGGTGTGCTGATCAAATTAACTGCTTTGACCTGGATGACGTTGATCTTCTTGAATGTCAGTATACTAATATGACAACTGTACACAGTGATTTTCTAGGGCTGAGATAATTGGCCTCAGATCATCATCTTTTAAGCCAGATATGACTCCAGCTCTTGGAGAGTTTTCCTTGATTAGCATTGATGTCAACGTTATGAGGAACCCTGGATACCACATTGATTATTTGCTGTTTGATGAGAGATGTTTTCATCAATGTTTAGACCAAGGCTATAATGAGGACTGGAGCTAAGTGGAGAAATTTAAAGCTCACAACGGTAAGCAGGTCATTGTTATCACTCAGCACTTGCCCACCAATCTTATGGTTCTCTTCTGTCACTTTCCTGTTGAAGAAAGTATAACTATAGGCAGTAATTATCTATTTTAGGCATGTTCTTTTTTTTTGTGGACAGGGTATATCTAGGAACTCTGCACATTGTCAAGTAGATGCTAGTATTGTAGCTGTACTGGAACAACTTGTTTAGGGGTACAGCTAGCTCTGGAGCATAAGTATTCAGTACCATCATTGGAATGTTGTCAAGTACCATCTTGTTGTATGCAGTGTATTTCACTGTTTCTTGATCCACATACAGTGTGTTAAATGAGCTAAATACATGGGGGTGGGGAACTTAGAAAGTGGCAAAAGTGGATAATCGGAAGATGGTTGCCAATACTTCAGACTGCATTCAAATGTTGACTGTGCCATTAGTGAGGATGGGATGGTCATCAAGTCCCTCCATCCTGTTAATTGTTTCAATGCTCACCAATATTCATGACTTGTTGTGGCAGGATCATAGTGCTTTGATCTGATGGATTGGTTGAGAGAAACCTTCAGTCTGTTGATAGCATGTTGTTGCTGTAGGCCAGAAAGCACGGAGTCTTGTGCTGTACCTTCAGCTGGTTAGAACCTCAGGTTTAGATGCTCTTTGTGTTGATTCTGACACTTTCTTCCCCTATTCTTCATTAAACCAAAGTTGATTCCCCTGGGCTTGATGGAAATAGGAGGCTGAGGGATATACTTGGTCATGAGTATATGACTTGCAGTTGAACACAATCCTGGTGTTGCTGATAACCCATGCTGCTTCATCATTGCTCAGTTGAGCTGCTCTTTCTGTTCCAAATCATTCCTACTTAGCACAATGGCTGTGCCATGCAACAAATGGAGGATGCCCTTAGTATGAAATCTCCACTGGGACTAGAGATGGTCACTTTTACCAATACTGTCATGAACAGAATTATCTGCAATGGCTAAACTGGTATGGCCAAGGTCAAGCTGCTTGGTTTTCTTCACTACCCACAGCAAACAATTCAGTCAGTGGTGATATTATCAAACCAGCCACGGTGATGGATAATGAAATCTCCCAGAGTAAATTCTGTGCTTTTGTTATTACCTTCTTCTAAGTGGTGTTCAATATGGAAGATCACTGACTTGTCAGCTGGTAGGGAGTGGTAGGTAGCATTAAACAGGTTTCCTTACACACACTTGATGTGACGGTTATGTTACTTCACGAGGTCCAGAGTCAAAGTACAGGACTCTCAGAGTTACCCTTCCCAAATGAACATAAGTCTGCTCTGCTGAACTGCCATTGGGAAGGATATACTCAAGGATGGTGACAGAGGGGTCTGGACATTGGCTGGAAGGTACGATAATGTGAACATTTGTTAGAGGGGGCGGCACGGTGGCACAGTGGTTAGCACTGCTGCCTCACAGCGCCTGTAGACCCGGGTTCAATTCCCGACTCAGGCAACTGACTGTGTGGACTTTGCACGTTCTCCCCGTGTCTGCGTGGGTTTCCTCCGGGTGCTCCGGTTTCCTCCCACAGTCACAAAGATGTGCGGGTCAGGTGAATTGGCCAAGCTAAATTGCCCGTGTTAGGTAAGGGGTAAATGTAGGGGTATGGGTGGGTTGCGCTTCGGCGGGTCGGTGTGGACTTGTTGGGCTGAAGGGCCTGTTTCCACACTGTAAGTCTAATCTAATCTAATCTAGACTCCTCATTTCATTAGTTTCTGTACAGTTGTCCCAATTTAGGTTTAAGTTCCCACTTGTTCATGAAGGAGGACTGGTGTATGTCCATATACTATGAAGACATTTGAAATGTTAACTCTGCTTTCTTCCCACAGATTTTGCCAGAGTTTCTCCAGCAATTTCAGGTTTTGTTTCAGGGTACACATCTATGTTTAATCAAATCTGATCTCTCAATGAAAGTTAAGTCACTTTTAATCGTATGCTTTATTACAGCAGTAGGATGCAACTGAGTGGCTTGCTAGGTCATTTCAGAGGCCAGTTAACAGCCAACCCCATTTCTGCGCATCTGGAATCATCTGTGTCAGATAAAGGTGGTGGATGACCTTCTGAAAGGACAGTAGTAAATCAGATAGGCTTTTATAATAATTTGTTAGTTTCAGAGTCATGATTAACACCAGCTTCTATTTCAGATTTATCTGAATTCAGATTTATCCTGCTGTAGCAAGATATGAACTCTCGAATCTGGATCATAATTCCAGGTCTCTGAATTATCAGTCCACAAACATAATCACTATGCTACTTCACTATTTGATCAGAATTGTCCTGATCAAGAATAATGAACTCATGTCACACTCTAATGTGACTTTTCTGAGGATTTGTAAACAACAATGTCACATTATTTCCCTAAGCTTTCAGAATTAACGCATGTTTTGTTTAAATCATGTTAGTCTTGTGACTGACTTTGAATTCATCACCATCATCCTCAAAAAGACCATTGTGGAGCACTGGTATCAGAACAATGTAGGTATGCTGGTACAAAGACAGATGCATTACAAAGAGACCAGAGAACTGACTGCACTATCAACACTTTCAAAAGTTCATGTTTAAAGATATGCACAAAGTTAACTCTTTGCAATTTATTAAAATGTCCTTTTATGGCTCTAACTATCTTCACACTTTCCTAACCAGATGATGTTAAACATTATCGTTCATGATGAGCTAACATATTTAGAGGATCTGACCTTCAAAATGATGTGGTCAGAGGAGGGTTGAAAAATGTTGCCTAGTCAGTCTTCTGGAACAATGTAAATGATAGGCTACAACAGGTCAAGAGTTAAACCAGCATGTACAATGATATCAATGCTTGACAAGATCAAGTAATGCGATTGCAAATTCTGCATATTCATTTATCTACTTTTAGTTAATTTGTTGGACATTTGGAGATTTAGATGAAAAATTATGATTTTTGTTCACTTGAGCCTTTTTTATTTCATTTGTGGTACCTAATTTAGTACAGAGCATTTCACATAAATCAAACCTATCAGAGAAGACCCAGCCTAGCTATTAGCAGGAGTAAAGCTTACCAAATAAAAATGAATCCATTTTCATTACAACCCGGAGAAATGTACCTATATAATAACTTTCATGTCTGCAAGACTTACAGTCAAAGGAATGATTTTGATGTTTAGTCACCAGTGAATCGCGGACATATACAGCATTGAGCTTGTAAACAGGAAGAAACCTTTGTGGCATATAAACATCAGAGGGTCACCATCTCCAACGACATCTCCTTCACATTCAATGGCACTTCTGCCACCAAATCCCTGACCAATAAACAGCTGGAGACAGTCATTGACCAGAAATTTAAACTGTGAAAGCTACAAAAAGTTCAAAGTCTGGGTCATGTTATCACCTCAGTTGAACAAGTCAGGTCCCACAGTGAAATCTGGCCTGAAAGATCATATATTTAGCTTTTGCAGTTGGTGATAAGTTGCACCATGGTGATTAGTCACTGAAATATTGTCACACAAGGCTGTGGGTGTTCTTTAACAATAGAGCTTCTTCCACAAATAAAAACAAACAAAACCTGAAAAGGCTGTTAGGAGGATCTCAACACAAATATCAAAATGTTTCAACCTGTTACCCAACGCCATCCATTAGAGCTAATGCCAGGTAACTATCACTCCTATGTCTACCTTTTAAGTCTTCATTGAACTGAACTTCCCCAGTTTTTCTTCTCCAGTTGTGGAGACAATTTCACAATTCCTTTACAACTCTGCTGCCTCAAACCTTTCATGATTCTGATGGCCTAAACCTTCTCATGTTTTAACACCTTGAAGTTTTCTGTGCAAACTCCCCTGGTTTTGAAGCTCCACAAACTGCAATATTTCAGCTAGGGTGATTGGCTTCCCTGAACTGACTTGATTCTCCTGTGAGGAGAAACAGTTATAATCTTCTGAACTGAACTCGAGATTTTTCTGAAATTTGCCTTTCATAAACCCAACTGTTCTAAACATTTTATCTATTGACACCACAGGGACTCTTCCAGGCACTTCAACTGTAATTACATGTTTTCTCATACTAATGTATTTAGGTCATTGTTCAAAGAATATCTAGTCTTTTGAGAAATCTTTCACAGAATTTATCTATATCCATCTGCCACTGTCTTGAAATCCAAAACTATAACATTAACATATACGATACTGTGGAGAGTGGTCACCTCCTGACTCCCCAAAAATGATCCACCACCTACAAGGAGGAAGTCAGACCTGTGATGGGAGTGAACATGCCTAGATAGAAACAGTTGAAACTACACTCTGGAAGCTCACAGACAGTTCACAACAAGCCAGCTGATTACTCTCCCATCCACCACCTTAAGTATCCATTCATTTTACCAATAGGTACCATGAAGTGTATAGTATCCACAGGATGAACTGTAGAGACTTGCTAAAGACTTATTTAACAAACCAACAACCTTCACCACAATGTAAGAACGGAACAGGTGGTGCTTAGAAACACCACCACTCCCGGACTCCCATCCAAGTTATAGATCATTCTGACTTGGACATATCGAATAAACACCAAAAGGAATGTTCCACCCAAATAGTTTGTTGTGTTTATATACAACTCTCCTACCATTTAATCAACTAATCTCAGCTTTCAGGACATTTACTTTTTTTCCACACACCTAATTTACTTTGAAACCATACAGTTGTTTACCTCAATCATCTCCTGCAGTACTAAGTTCCATTTTCTATCCCTTATGAGGGAAAACTGTATTGAGGTGGAAGATCAGCTACAACCTCATCAAATAGCAAAACAGACTTGAAAGGCTGAAGAGTCCGTTCTTGCCCCTATCCCTATGCTCAGAGTAAGGTTAAGTATCCTTATTTCCTAACTGAATCTATTAGCAACTGCCCGACCCGCTGGACCTTTGGTATTGGTTTCACCCATGACAGGAGACATTCCCTTTAAAATGACCTTATCCAAACCAATCATAATTTAAAAGACCTCTGTCAAATCACCTCTAATTCTTGTGTTTCTGAAACAAGAAAAAATCCATAAACTCTGTTAAGGAAATCCTCTCAATCCTACGAACACAATTTCTTAAATGCATAAAGTCAATTCATTTTACATTCCTTTGTCCAGATCAAAACATTTGAAAGAAACATGTCTATGCATTTTTTTTTTGTATCTTTCAAGAACGTCAAGATCAATCAAGAGATCTCATATTCTCAAAACCTGCAGTGTTGATATCAATATTGCCACTCGTTGATGGTTGCTGGGTCAAAAATCCTGGAAATTTCCATCTAACCATCACTGTGGGAGAACTTTCACTTTGTGGTTACAGTGGTTCAAATAAGCAGTTCATCACCAGCTTCTCAAGGGAAACATGGAATCGGGGATAATTTCTAGCATTGCTAGCAACACCCATATTCTGAGAATGGAGGTTAAACAAAAAACACAACACTTTATCGGCTACATCAAACTCTATAATGTAACACTCTGGCTTGCAGGGCACACTGTTGTTTGATCATCTTCTCTCGTCCAGAAAACGTTTTTCTATGTTCCAGCTAACATCCTGCATGATACAATACACCATCCTTCCCTAAATTGCATTATTGAGCAATTGCTGGATTACCCTATTTTGCAGATTACTCTAACCTATTGAGGCTACTAACGACTATACAAACTGCGCTTGAACACAATATCAAGGAGTACTTTAAACCTACGGCTAGCTTTCCAAGCAATTTTCCTGAATCCTAATATAGATACTTGACCCATTCAAGATTATAACATTCTTCCTGGAAATCTGATTAAACATTAACTTACACAAAAACTACAAGAACATCAACAGAAATAACTGAAGTTTTTCTTGTCTACATTGACATACACTGCACATTTGTGGTTAACACTACATCTCAAATTCATACCAACCTCAACACGTGGTAAATGTCTCATTAGTTTTCTGTTCAAAACAAATAGCTAATTTAAACTTAGCCATCTTCTTCACTTGACTTCAGAGTTGGGATTTCTGTGTTTCCAGCCCATGACATATTGTCAATTGAGAACCTTTACTGTGTGCTTCATTCACACACAGAGATACAAACCTTTTATCATTTCCTATGTGAGCTTATTTTTACACATTTGTGCAAAATTCAGGCACTTCAGCAATATGTTGGTCTAGATTTCCCTCACATGCTTTCTAACTTGTTCAGAGAAAGATCCAGGCCTGAGTGTGGCACACACACCTTAGAAGCAAGAGGCCCAAATGACCAAATTTGCATATGAGTTGGAGGCTACTGGAGTTGGTCCATTCCTCCTAAAAACAGCACAGATGCAATCACAGCGGCTGATGAGTACCCGAAGTGAAATATCTAAAAGCGCAGTCAGTGCTTAGAGACTCAAATCCAGTTCTAATGAGGGTGGTCAGGTCCGTTGGCCCTCACCTCCCTCCACCCACTTCCCATGCATGCTAATTTATTCTCCATCTACTCTCAATGCCCTCTGCTTGGTAATGCTTGACCCACCTTAGAGCCTTTCTACGCCAACCTGTACTCCTCCACCAGCCCCAGAGACCCTCCTATCCTCCAGGTTAAATAATGTTTTCCTACCTTTCATTCTCTAAGTTAAAACTACTGCTCTTTAAAGAACTTGACAGCTTCACGGACCTTATGCACCTTTTATGTGTATTCATGATCAAGGATCACAAAGCTTATTCAATAGAAAGCAGCCCATGCTCCAGCACTGAAGGCTGTTTTAGCTCTGTGCTGAGTACAAATGACACTGCCAGGTTTGGGATTCCCCATGTGTGCGAACCACATCCCACACCTTTACGCTATGGCAAAAATAGGTTCTGTTGGAAATGGGGGCTGTGTTCTTGGTCATGGAGCCATTTTAACTGATGCATGGAATCACCACACTTCTGCAAATCTGAGCCTAAAAATCAAGTCAGTTAACGTCTTGGAACACTGTTAGCTCTTTCCCTGTGAACAGTGTTGGTACCCTCTCATTTATTGAACCACACAAACAAGAGAGAAGGTCCATAAGTTCTCAAGTTGCTGCATATTTGAAGTCATGTTTCCATCAGCCAGTGGAAAAGATAACAAGATACAAGTGAAAGAATTATAGTCCAATTGGCAGGGAGAAACCAGTTTAGAATGAATTTAATGACATGAAAGAAATTCATTGAAATGTCTTAAATAAATTATTGAATTAGTCAATAATCAGACAAAAAAATCTGCAAGTAAAGCTTTTAAATAATTGTGCTTCCAAAAATAGGAGAATATAACTTTAACAATATTTGAATCAAAATGTTTAATTCTGTTGACAACTTATGGATGTGGTTTGCTCGCTGAGCTGAAAGGTTCATTTCCAGATGTTTCATTACCTTACTAGTGGACCTCATGCAAAGGAATGCTGAAAATTCCTGTTTTCTATTTATATGTTTGGGTTTCTTTGGGTTGGTGATGTCATTTCCTGTGGTGAAGTCATCTCCTGTTCCTTTTCTTAGGCAGAGGTAGATGAGGTCTAACTTGATGTGTTTGTTGATAGAACTTATGCAACTTATGACAACTTATGCGTTGAGAATGTAATTGGCCATTTCTGAACAATACCACTCTGTCACCTGAAATGGACAGCCTAATATATCATCTATGCTAAATTCCTGCATGCTAGAGTTACAGTAAATCCCATAAAAGAAACATGCCAAGTCCTTCAATTAGTAAAGACTGGATAATCAGAATGACTGTGGAGAAATATACTGTATACTTTCTTATTTGAAAATAAGACAAACGATCAAAGTTTTTAACAAATGCATTTGAATTCCAACTAGATTCTGTCTGTTGTGGAAAGTGACATGGAAGTGTAGTAGTCTCTTACAATTTAATTTTCTAGTTCCAAATAGGAAATTTGGAAGCCTTCCACAAAAACACTTCATTCTGAAGTGAACAGTTTTAAAACCATTTGTCTGCATTAGTGAGAATGAGATTAGCTCTGTTGTTTCACCAAAGCTATTGAGAAATCACAGACAGCAACCAATGCATATGAACAAAATAGGTCAGTGCTTGTGCACACAAATAACATCTATATCAATATTAGTTCCCTTCCAGTGGAGAGCAAATCTCACGACAGACTGCATGTGGAACATCTTCCACACAGATGCAATTTTTGTAATACTTTGTGCTGATGTCTGAAAAAAAATAAAGTCAGACACGTTTAATTCACCAAGAGGTTGCAAATGCACTTCTGCATTTCGAGAAATAAGGGCAAATTTTGGTATCAAACTATGTTGTTGCAAACTTACTGTAATACTAAGTTGAAATATCATTTACAGTGAAAAAGTGCTGAGATCTTATGAAACCCTGCCAACTTCCATTTCATTATTTCTCTTGTATGTGCACAGGTCTTCCTTACAACTAGCAAATGCGACCCACCAACGCCTAATTAATATCAAGACGTGTGGAATGGAAGGGAAGATCAACAAGAAGGAAACTGCCTGTGAAGGAAAATGCAACATTACAGAAGTTTTGCATAAAGGCAAGAACTGCAAGTCGTCCGTGATCACTATTAATGTAGGTGGGCACCTTTACACAACACAGAGATCTACTTTAACCAAATACGCCGATTCCTTACCAGAAGCTTTGGTGAATGGCAAAATTCAGAATACTGTTGATGCTGATGGGAATTATTTCATAGATCGTGATGGCACACTGTTCAGGCATGTCCTCAACTTCCTGCGAAATGGCGAGCTTCTCTTACCAGAAGGATTTCAAGAGTTTCAACTTTTGGCAAAGGAGGCAGAATTCTATCAAATAAAGCCTCTGACAGATGCTCTGACAGCCAAGTCTGTGAGCATGCGGGAAGGGTCAGCAACAACATTCCTGGAAATAATCGACAGCCATGACCGCACTCATGGTCTCAGAATCTACTGCAATGCTTCAGATTTCATAACAAGAGTAAAAACACGCATTATTCAAGTGTCAAAAAGCCGCCTAGATGGGTTTCCTGAGGAATTTGTAGTGTCATCACATGCCATCCAGTTTAAGTACTTCATTAAATCAGAAAGTGGTGCACGGCTTGTCCTAAAAGAAGATAACACCTTTATATGCACGCTGGAGACCCTAAAGTTTGAGACTGTTATGATGGCTTTAAAGAGTGACTTCAAGTTACTGACCAGCTTGGATAGTTCCAAAGGATCAATTGTTCAGAGTGATGCACTTCATTTTCTGAAGTAAATTTGGCTTTACAAATAATACAGAAGCGTGCTGCACATCACAGTAACAAACACTGAGGTAACAAGGATTCTTTTGCCATTATAAGATGATGGTAAAAAAAAGGCTGCTTGGTAGATTAACATAATGATGTAATATACTATGCACCACTAAATTGCAAAACAGAATTCAAAGCACCCGATTACATTATAAAAGTTCCAATTTGTCCACAAGCATCTTATTCCATCATAACACTTCCACTTGTCATTGGCTTGCTTTGCTGATTAAGAGTATAAAATAAATAAATTTAGATCATGTATTACTGGAACATTCTGTACAGTAA
Organism: Hemiscyllium ocellatum; assembly: GCF_020745735.1. NCBI lineage: Eukaryota > Metazoa > Chordata > Chondrichthyes > Orectolobiformes > Hemiscylliidae > Hemiscyllium > Hemiscyllium ocellatum. The sequence continues at coordinate 19,271,087 of NC_083412.1, read as the reverse complement.
AAAAACAAAACTTCATCTCAAAAACTTTCATAGCCTCAATCTTCGAAATATCTACAGTAATATTTCCAACATCGATTTCTCCATGTCTTCAGCATGAAACATTTCAGCAAAATATTCTAGGCTCACGAGGTGATATGCAAGTTACTATCACAGTACTTTACGTCTTGGAAACTATTCAGCTTTAACCATTCGGCTCTGAGTAACAATGCTCAGTAAAGTAGCTATAATGCCTCACAGTTTCATTAATTGCAGATTGAGACAGTGAAATTAATTCTAGATTACTCCAGCAGAGCTACAATGTGCTGGCACTGCCCCAATAGGCTGATCTGCTTCAGTGTGTGTTGTACAGCTCTCCAAATAAAGAACCCACTCTGAATTAAATACAAATACAAAGTAAACAAATTGATATTATGTGCATCAGAATGATATTGTCTAATTGCAATGATCCACTCATCATTCAAACATCCAAATTCTTGCTAACAGCATGAAACTGAATTTGCTCCAAGTTGCTAATTTCTTGTCTATTAACACTATAGATATTCAAGAACTATTAAATAATAATGAGACCATTTCAATGTGTGCAAGCTTGTCTCAAAATGGATTGTTGCAGCTTAACTGATAATAAGCTTATATGGTGCACTCCTGAAGTCAAATGCTTACCAAACTGCTTTTTTGATACTTTGGAATGTTTTATAAATTCATCTCCGCCCCTAAGAAAGCTGTACCTTTGGAACAGTCTTCCTTGAAACCATGTTCGGACCAATATTCTGGCAAAATACACAACTAGGGTGAAGAGACAGCTTAACTAAATCTTGGAGGCAAGGGCTTAGGTTTGGGAAGATGTAATAAACTGAACACAGCATACAAGGTAAGAAGGCAAGGTAGCAATAAGGGAGATGAACAAACATTGGCAAGAATGGGCAAAGCATGCAAACCAAATCAAAAGGAATGCATATCGAAGACATTTCACACAGTGCCACTAAATGACGAGGAACAATCGTCGTCAATCATCAACAATAAGTGCCAAATCTTAGTCATGTCACTGTGGGGAAGCACCTGGTACAGGTCACATCATTCATCATGGGCAAGAAATACATATAGGATGACTCAGTAACAATCCTCCAGCATGTATCTGCCAACAGTTTCTTTACAGACTAGCAGTGGTGACAAGTCCTCTTGCTGGAGATAAGGCAAAGGGAATAGAATTGCTTAGATATTAAAAATACTAAAATATTAAAAATCAACTGGATCTTTTATCTTTGGCTTTGGTAATGAGACTTTCCATAAAGAAATATAATAAATTATATCTAGTTTTGAATTATGTATTAATAATCACAAATGTCAGACTATATTGTCAAATGCAATTAAAATGAATATTTAAACAGTTCTGTTAAGCATGGCATGTATTTAACTTATAGATGGCAATAAAGATTTTCAAAACATATTTTCCTGTTCTTGAATTTATCTCAATGTCAATGTGAAAAATCAGGAATAAAGGGGAGAGGTAAAACAATAAATCAATTAGAAAAGTGGCTTGTTCAAATATTCCTCAGTTTTCAGGGATATGCAGGGTTAGCCATGCAAAATGCAGGGTTACAGGGATAAGGTACAGGGTGTGCCTGGGCTTTTCAGAGGGGCAGTGTGGACTCAATGGGGCAAATGACCTGCTTCCACACTGTAAGGATTCTTTGAAAGAATAATGCCCTACTGTATTGGTATACATAGTTTGCAGTGCACACAGAGCCCAAATTAGGCATCAGCATAATCCTTCGCACACTCGGATCAACCAGCGTGGTGCTGTCCAGTTGCGAATCACATTTAGTGTTGTATACTGTGTTCTGAGTTTTGAAAACAGTGGCTGATTGGGTGCAGTCAGTAGGTAGGGCTTTGCTGTCTATAACTATTTGGTACAATCCACCAGTGTTTGGGAAGTCTTTTTGGTTTGATGGCTGTATCCTGTTACTGTATTATGAAGTGTGTTCAGTATATCTCCAAATAACCCGGACGTGGAAGGTATCTCAAACAGTTGAGCAACAGGTGAAACCAGCTGTTTCATGCTACATCTACGCAGCATCAATATAAGTCTTCGATGGTTCGCAAAACTTCCATGCTTCCAAAGCTCACAACAGTGTCTAAAATTAGATGAGATTCCAATTGATTAATATTTACCGGATAATTTTGAATGTGCGAAGAATTCCACAGACAACCAAGTGTCAATTTGGCTTGCAATGTGATGCATTTGCATGGACTGGAAGAGACATACATATCATTGCAGATAAGGTATTTTCTAATCAATGTGCTCAGACATGTTATTACCTGCCTCCTGCCTCAGAAGTAGGGACACTCGTTTAAAAAAAATTAATTCATGGGATGTGGGCATCACTAGCTCAGCCAGTATTCATTGCCCATAGGGCAGTTAAGAGTCATCCACATTGTTGTGTGTCTGGAGTCACACGTAGGCCCAGATCAGAAAAGAATGGCAGATTTCCTTCCCTAAAGGATATTCATGAACCAGATAGGTTTTCCTTGACAAGTGACAATAATTTCACAGTTATCATCAGATTCTTATTTCCAGATTATTATTGAATTCAAATTTCACAATGTACTACCTACCAAGGTGGGATTCAAAATCCAGGTCTCAAATTACCTGACTCTCTGAATTAATAGTCTAGCAATAATACCATTAGGCCATCGCCTACCCTCGAGGGTTGGCCTACCTTCCACTGCAGCACAAGGACTCCCTCTTTTGCAGATAGATATTTTCTAATCGACCTGTTCAGAGATGCTTTTACACTCCCCTACAGCAGGTAGGACTTGAACTTGGGCTCAAAGGTTGGGGCAGTGCCATTGCACCACAAAAACTCTTGAGACATGTAGTACATACTTTGCAACTGTCTCAAGTCAGCAAGTTAGATGGCAGCCGTTCCCTTATTCATTTCTCAGGGCAATGGATCTAGTTGTCAATCAATTATTAATTGATTCATTCTCCTTGGCAACGCCTCTTCCAATCAATTGGTGTCTACTTGCCAATAAATCAGCATTTTCTTCTCATGCAATCTAAGTTGTGTTTATGCCCTTCAATTGGTATTCTTGCAAAATATCCTGTCAAGTGCAAGATATAAAGGTTCAATAAAATGTGTCTTTTTCCGAGTGTTTCTAGTGAAATACTAGTATTTAAACTTAAGGAAGGAAAATTATGAGGGCATGAAGTCCAAGCTGACTTAAGTGAGCCAGGAAAATTTGATTATAGGATAGGGAATCAGAGCTGAGGTAGCAGATATTAAAGGAGGTAGCTCAGAATATTGAGAAAAGGTACATTCCAGTGAGAAAGAAAGATTCTAAAGATGGATCATCCATGATTAACTAAGGAGGTTAAATACAGTATCAAATTGAAAGAAAAAGTCTGTAATTCCATAAAGATCATGGCATGTGAGACCATTGGACAGAATATGGTGAAAGCAAAACAAGTGAAACTTAGAGCATGAGAGAAAGGTAACTAGAAATACAAAAACGTATAGCAAGTGTTTCCACAGATATGGATATCGTTTACATAGATTTTAGTCAACCTTTCTACAAGGTCCCTCATGATAGACACATCCAGAAGATTAAGATCCATGGGATCCACAGTGACTTGGCCACATGGATTTAGGATTGGTTTGCCCACAGAAGACAGAGAGGAATGGTGGGTATTTTTCAGGGTGGAGTTTACTAGTGGTGTTCCAGAAGGATCCATAATAGGACCTCTACTGTTTGAGCTATATGGTGTGTTAGTAAGTTTGCAGAGATCGGTGGAGTTGTGGATAGTGTAGAAGGTTGTCAAAGGGTACAGCGGGATATAGACCAGTTGCGGATATGGACTGGTACTGCACGAGGGCCCCGGAGTATCATGCAGGCTGCAAGTCCTAGTCAGAGACTGTCTTGAGGGAGGCACTTACCTTGCAGCAGTTGAGTGCCGGTATGGAACAGGGTGAGGCTTGGAGCGGAGCGGGGACAGCTAATAGACTGGGCCTGGTGCTAACAGTCAGACCATGTGCAGAGACCTTATGCTGAGATCTAACATTGTAATGTCTATTTGAAATTTTCTAGCTTTCTGTAATGTACTTTAATGATGTCCTATTTTTAACTTACTTTTCAATTCTAAATAATGGAATGACTTTTATTCCTCTGCTGTATCTAAGAACTGTACCTAGGTACCTGTACCTAAGATGTTTTCAGAAGACAGACATTGTAAAAGCTTTTCACTGCACTCTTACAATGGAGTACACATGACAATAAAAGTATATTGCAATAATCTTTCCAAATAACAGATGGAGTTTAATCCAGGTAGTTTAAGGTACTGCACTTTGGAAAAAGTAAGGGAGGGCTCTAACTAACATCGATATACAGAGGGATCTTGGGGTTCAAGTCCATAGCTCCCTGAAAGTAGCCCCGCACAAAGATAGGGTGGTAAAGTAGCATACAACACGCTTGTCTTTACTGGCTGGGGGATTGAGTACAAGTGTCAGGATGTCACGTAGCTTTATAAGAGTTTGGTTAGATCAATTTAGAGCACTGCATTCAATTCTGGTCATCATGTTACAGGAAAGATATGGAGGCTTTGAAGAGGGTATAGAAGAGATTTACCAAGATGCTGCCTGGAATAGAGGGTATGAACTGTAAGGAGAAACTAGAAAAATCAGGTTGTTTTCTCCTACGTGAAGGAGGCCGAGGGGAGACTTGATAGAAGTCTATAAAATTATGAGATGCATGGGTAGGCTTGACCGTCAGAATCTTTTTTCCGAGAGTTGAAACATTTAATATTAGAGAACATGCATTTAAGATAAAAGGGGAAAAGTTCAAAGGAGATGTGAAGGGCAAGTGTTTTTTTTAACACAGACTGACAGGGGTCTGGAATGCACCGCCAGGGGTGATAATTGAGGCTGACACGATAAGGGCATTTAAGGGAATTTTGGATAAGCACATGAATACACAAGGAATGGAGAGATAGAGACTAAGGGTAGGTGAAAGGGATTAGTTTCATTTGTTGTCGTATTCGGCACAACATCATGGACTAAAGAGCCATTCCTGTGTTACACTGTTCTATGTATATAAAAAGGGAAGTATAAGTAAAATGAGCGCTCTATAGAGTATGTCTCTGGTATTAATAATGGGGGGGGGGGGGGGTGGGGAAGAAAGGAAATGACACACGAATTCAAAAGATTGTGAAGACCGGACAGGAAACGGATATAAATAACATCCCAGAGGTAATTGTGAATGAGAAAGTGAAGACATGGAAAGAACTTAATACAAGTTTCTTCACTAGGTATTAAGAAAACTTTCAGAATAAAAGCAGTCACATCTCAGATCTCGATAGACTTCTTCCTAATGTCTTGCAAAAAAAATACCCTCGGAGAAAGTGAGGACTGCAGATGCTGGAGATCAGAGCTGAAAAATGTGTTGCTGGAAAAGCACAGCAGGTCAGGCAGCATCAAAGGAGCAGGAAAATTGACGTTTCGGGCATAAGCCCTTCTTCAGGAATGAGGAGGGTGTACCAAGCAGGCTAAGATAAAAGGTAGGGAGGAGGAACTTGGGGGAAGGGCGTTGGGAATGCGATAGGTGGAAGGAGGTTAAGGTGAGGGTGATAGGCTGGAGATGGGGTGAGGGCGGAGAGGTCGGGAAGAAGATTGCACCTCACCTTAACCTCCTTCCACCTATCGCATTCCCAACGCCCTTCCCCCAAGTCCCTCCTCCTACCTTTTATCTTAGCCTGCTTGGCACACCTTCCTCATTCCTGAAGGGCTTATGCCTGAAATGTCGATTATCCTGCTCCTTTGATGCTGCCTGACCTGCTGCGCTTTTCCAGCAATACATTTTTCAGCAAAAAAAATACCCTGCCTAAATATGAGTTTTAATTTCCAAACATTTCTTAGATTCTCAAATGGTTTAATCCAATTAGAAAGTAGCAAATGTGACTCCTCCAGCCAAGAAAATGGGGAAAGCAGAAATCTACAGGCCAGTACGTCACACATATTATAGCGAAATTGCTAGAATCTTTTACGAAGAAGGATATAGCAGGGTATTTTAGAAAAAGATCTCCATGCAAAGTTAACATGATTTAATAAAATAGAATTCATGCTTGACAAGCTTGTTGGAGTTTATGGAAGCACTGTAATAACGAGAAATATGGATAAACGGGAACCTTTGGATATGTTGTCCTTCGATTTTCAGAGGGCATTTGACAAAGTGCCAAATCAAAGGTTACAAGTAAAAATAAGAAACCATGATTTGGGGGTGACACAATAGTATGAACAGAGGACTAGTTAGAAACAGTAGGCATCAATAAGTTGTTTTTGAGTTGCCAAGACGTAACAAGTGATGTGCCACAGGAATCAGTGCCAGTGTCTTAAATGTTTGTAAGTCACATTAATGGCTTGTATGAGCGAAACAAAGGTACAGCTGCTTAATTTCCTAATGGCACAAAGATAGACAGTCGTGAAGAAGACATGAGGAAACTGTAAAGGGAGCAAGGTGAGTTAAGTTAGTGGCCAAAAATTTGGCAGACAATGTACAAGACAGAAAAAAAGGTACCTGATGAAGAAGCAGCACTCCGAAAGCTGGTACTTCCAAACAGATCTGTTGGACTATAACCTGGTGTTGTGTGATTTTTAACTTAGCTCAGTAGGTAATACTTTGCTCATTCTTCGTTGAGAGTGAGTTCCAGTTCAAACCTGGAGTTTTAAGCATGTTATCTAAGCTCACTCCACTACAGTTCTATAGAATGTCGCATTGTCAGAGGGGCCATCTTTTGCGTGAGACGCTAAACCAATGTTTCATCTGTCCACTCCCACAGACAGAGAGTCATAGAGATAAACAGCGCAGAAACAGACCCTTCCGTCCAACTCATCCATGCTGACCAGATATCCCAACCTAATCTAGTCCCACTTGACAGCATTCTAAACCTTCCTATTCATATGCCCACCCAGAGGCCTTTTAAATACTGTAATTCTACCAGCCTCCACCACTTCCTCTGGCAGCTCATTCCATTCATGCACCAACCTCTGTGTGAAAATGCTACCTCTTAGATCCTTTTTATATCTTTCCCCTGTTCACCCTGAACCTATGCCCTCGAGCTGTGGACTCCCCCACCCCAAAGAAAAGACTGTTTATTTATCCTATCCATGCCCCTCATGATTTTATAAACCTCTATAAGGTCACCCGTCAGCTTCTGACACTCCAGGGAAAACAGCCATTGCCCGTTCAACCTCTCTCTATAGCTCAAATCTTCCAATTCTGGCAACATTCTTGTAAATCTTTTCTGAAACCTTTCAAGTTTCACAACATCCTTCCGACAGGAAGGAGACCAGAATTGCACGCAATATTCCAAAATTGACCAAACCAATGTCCTGTACAACTGCAACATGACCTCCCAACTCCTCTACTCAACGCTCTGACCAATAAAGGAAAGCATACCAAATGCCTTCTTCACTATCCTATCTACCTGCAACTCCACTTTCAAGGAGCTATGAACCTGCACTCCAAGGTCTCTTTGTTCAGCAACACTCCCTAGGACCTTACCACTAAGTGTATAAGTCCTGCGCTGGTTCACTTTCCCAAAATGCAGCACCTCGCATTTATCTGAATTAAACTCCATCTGCCACTCCTCAGCCCATTGGCCTATCTGGTCCAGATCCTGTTGTAATCTGAGGTAATCTTTCTTTGGTCTCCACTGCACCTCCAATTTTGGTGTGATCTGCAAACTTACTAACTATACCTCCTCTGTTCACATCCAGATCATTTATATAAACAACAAAAAGTAGTGGACCCAGCACCGATCCTTGTGTCACACCATTGGTCACAGGCTTCCAGTCTAGAAAACAACAGTTCTGTATCCAAATGGCTACTTCTCTCTGTATTCCATGAGATCTAACCTTGCGAACCAGTCTCCCATGAGGAACTTTGTCGAACGCCTTACTGAAGTCCATATAGATCACATCTACTGCTCTGCCTTCATCAACCTTCTTTGTTACATCTTCAAAAAACTCAATCAATTTAGTGAGACATGATTTCCCATGCACAAAACCATGCTGACTATCCCTATCAGTCCCTGCCTTTCCAAATACATGTACATCCTGCCCTTCACGATTCCCTCCAACAACTGGCTCACCGGTCTATAGTTCCCTGGCTTTTCCTTACCACCTTTCTTAAATAGTGCCACTACATTAGCCAACCTCCAGTCTTCTGACACCTCACTTGTGACTATCGATGACACAAATATCTCAGCAAGGAGCCCAGCAATCACTTCTCTAGACTCTCAGAATTCTGGGGTACCCCTGATCAGGTCCTGGGGATTTATCTACTTTTATGCATTTCAAGACATCCAGTACCACCATGGACATTTTTCGAGGTGTCACCATCTATTTCCCCACATTCTATATCTTCCATGTCCTTCTTCACAGTAAATACTGTTGAAAATACTCATTTTGTGATTCCCCCATCTCCTTCAGCTCCACACACAGACTGCCTTGCTGATCTTTAGTGTATTTATAAAATTCCTTTGGATTCTCCTTAGCCCTATTTGCCAAAGCTATCTCATGGCCCCTTTTCTTGCCCTCCTGATTTCCCTTTTAAACATACTCCTACTGCCTTTATACTCTTTTAAGGATTCATTCGATCTCTCCTGTCTGTACCTGACATATGCTTCCTTCTTTTTCTTAACCGAAACTTCAATTTCTCTAGTCATCCAGCATTCTCTACATCATAATAGATTATATCACACTATTTCTAAAGACTGCAAGAGTGCACTTCCCAATGTCCTGGGCTTATCATCATTTAAAAAAAAGTATTCATTATTCAAACAACATCATTGAAACAGATAATCTGGGCATCATCTACCTCATGGGGTACACACACCAGCTTTTGGTTTCCAAATCTACCGTAGTGATTTTATTTCAAAATACACACGCAGTTGTAAAGAATTATGGTCCATCCTACTGTTGTGAAACGTCATCTAATAAACACACGTTCTTTCTTTCATCACACAGAAATAAAAGGTATTTGAAAGCTGGTCTTCATAATTTGATCCTTTAAGCCCAGATGATAGGTGGTTTTGATCGATCTGCACTGAATCTCTTCGAAGGCTAAAATATTCTTCTTCCAAATCAAAGTCCAGAGAGAAAATGCAAGACCACAAACAGGCTCTGATCAAAGCACAATACAACTGAAACTTCAAATCCTTTGTTTTGCACACCAATCCCTTGAGCTTAGGATCAGCAGTCCATTAATTTTCTTAAACATCTTTTATACCTGTGCTTTTGTGTACATCAACACACAAATCCCTTTACTTCTCCACAGTGCCTCATCCTTATTAAGCAAGCGTTTCGGATTGGCCTCCCTCAGATCCAAAAGACAAGACCTCACATCTGCCCACAATTAACTCCATAACCATAGCTTTGCTACTTACTTAACCCATATAAATGTCTTTGTAATTTCTTCCTCACTGCCATACAATTCATCATCCTCACTGTAACCTTCAAATTTGGAAGCACAACACTCATTTTTTTTTTTAACGTGTATTGATAAATAATAAAAGCAGAAATCCACTGAAGATCTGGAATTATCACACCCCAGTTCATGAACCATTTGTCCTATTCCTTGCCTCTCATGCCTTGACCAATTAGCAACAAACAAGAGGATAACCTCTCTCAACCAGATCCTTCTCCCACCAACTCTACAGAGATCACAACTCTGACCGACAGCCAGAGCTCTCTCAAAACTTTGTAGCAATCAACAGATTCCTGTGTAGGTCACATACAAGCCAACCCCTTTAGGTAACTGCATACAGAAGATGCAGCCATGCAAAAATATTTAAATGACCAATGAACTAGTCAGCTGTATTGTGAAAAACAAAGACTGCAGGGTGTGTTCCCTACAGCCTCCCCACATTTTATACAATCCTGGGGCCTCCTCCCAGATTTCCTGGCATTTTGTCATCTTATAGCAATGAACCTGCAGAAGTACATTACTTAACATACAGATTAGGTGTAGACCATATGACCCCTTGAGCCTGCTCCACTATCTTATCTACATCCAATACACCAATCCAGATCAGCCTTAAAAGTATTCAATGGCCATGTCTCCACAGCTCTTTTGGGAAGGGATTTCTAAGACTAACTAATGACCCTGAGAAATGTTTCTCCATACCTTCATCTTAAATGTGAAACCCCTTCTTTTTAAAACAGGAAACCATCTCTCAAAATCCACGCTGTTATGCCCTTCAGGATCTTATAACATTACCTCTCAGTCATCCAAATTCCAATGGACATGGGCCAACCTTTCCTCCTAAAGTCACACCTTCATACAAGAAATCAGTCAAGGGAACAATCCCTGCATTGGCCCCCTGCAATTATATCCTTTCTTAAATAAGGAGACTAAAATTATACAAGAACATCAGATGCGGTCTCAGCAAAACCCAGCACAACTGTAACAAAACATTCTACCTTTACATTCCAATCTCGTGCAATTCCATTTACCTTCCTAATCATTTTCTGCCTTTGAACATCAATTTTTGTGATTCACACATCAGGACATCCAGATCCACCTGTACTGCAGAGCTCTGTGACCTCTATTTAAACAAGATGCTTTTGATTCTTCCTGCCAAAGTGGACAAGTTCACGTTATCCTAGATTATACCGTTACATTTATGCCCAATGACAGGGTGGCACAGTGGCCCAGTGGTTAGCACTGCTGCCTCACAGTGCTACAGACTTGGGGTTCAATTCCACCCTGAGGCAACTGTCTGTGTGGAGTTTTTCCATTCTCCCCTGTGTCTGCGTGGGTTTCTGCCGGGTGCTCCAGTTCCCTCTCACAGTCCAAAGATTGATCATGGTGATAGGGTGATAGGTTAGTGGGGTGTGGTGGTGGCAGCCCTGATGGCCACAATGTAGGGATTCCATGATTACCCTTGGTTCCTTTGGTCCTCTTCACAAGTCACTCTCTCAGCTATCTTTGTCACATCAGCAAAATTAGCAACCATACATCGGGTCCCTCCATCTAAATCGATTGTTGATATTTGATCCATTGATATACAATGCTAATAGTTGAGTCCTCAGTACTGATCCCGATGGCATTTCACTCATTTCACCCATTTATCCCTGTGCTCTGTTTCCTGTTAGCTAACCAATCTTTTATCAGTGGTCTAATATTAATGCCTACATAATGAGTTATATTTATATGTCACCTTGTCAAAGGTTTATTGGAAATTTACATACACATCTGCAGAATCCCTTTTATTCTCAACTCCTGAAGACTTGGCAAACTCTTGAGATACTGTCTGCTCTTGAAATGTGTTTCAAGATAAACACATTCATTTTGTTTGCTCGGGAATGCATTGAACAGGACAGCTACGCTCCAGAACTTAATGATTAGATTATTTTTTTAGATTAGATTCCTTACTTACAGTGTGGAAACAGGCCCTTCAGCCCAACACGTCCACACAGACCTGCAGAAGCGCAACCCACCCAGACCCATTCCCCTACATTTACCCCTTTACCCAACACTACAGGCAATTTAGCTTGGCCAATTCTCCTGACCTGCACATTTTTGGACTGTGGGAGGAAACCGGAGCACCCGGAGGAAACCCACGCAGACACGAGGAGAACGTGCAAAAACCACACAGTCAGTCGCCTGAGGCGGAAATTGAACCCGGGTCTCTGGCGCTGTGAGGCAGCAGAGCTAACCACTGTGCCATCCATGGAGGTATTCATTTCTTATCTGCACTCTGAGACAGTCTAATATTCACTGCAACCAATCTTTCAAATACTTTCAGATAACTTCAATCAGTTTTATTCATTTCTGTGTAGTGTGTCACAATACCAAGAGAGATACCCAATTACTAAAAACAAAAGCAAAATCAAGTCAAGAAGTCACATAAACATTATGATATTACAGCAATGAAAATAATTCATGTCTGTTGTTACTACCCACATAAATGTAATAAAACAGTAACCAATTATTGGTCATATTGTATTATGATACAACCCATTAGATGCTGTTTGCTTTTAAAAATGAAGCATGAGTTATATAATTCATTTTGAGACTGGCTTGTCAAGCATTAGCATGTCAAGTTTTATAGTTTGCTGGATCAGGAGGCGAGGTAATTTTTATATCTTGCTACAACAGAAGACTCAATGTTGAATAATGACACAGCATTAAAACAAAGAGGAGAAAAGAAAGTATAATAGCAGCGGGGAGTAGCAGGCACAGTGAGTGTCAGTGGAAGTGGGTGTTTGGGTTAAAGAACAAGCGTCAGTGGGAGGGAGACCAAAGAAACACTGAGTGTGTCAGTGAAAATGTGTAATTGAGTTAAAGTGCAAACTGTGGGAGTACAGACACAGGAGTGTTAGTGAAAACCATAGACCCATAGAAGTTTTGAAAACAGGCTCATTCAACTTAGTGTTTGTCAGCTCTTTATGACACCAATCCAAAACTCATCCAACACTGTAGCTCGTTTTCTCGATAATCCCAAATTTGACTTGAACTAAGTATCCATTTCTACTCAAACAACTTTGCCTAAAATACCCAACTCAACAAACCTGTTGTGTAATGTGTTTAAACATCCTTCTCTTATAGGTACTTCAACGATTCCCTACCCATAGGAGATGCTGCTTCCCTATTAAAGCCTGTCAATTGTTCCAAGATTTATTGAATCTTTCTCATCATTATTAGCTGCAGCAAAGCTCTTCCAGTATTTTAAGTCTCTCCCTAACTACAGTTTCCAATCTTGTAGAATTTTGTTTTAAGCTTTCAAAGACTTTAACGTCCCTTCAATAACGGTGTGTTCAAAGCTTCACATCTATTCCATCACCTAACCAATGCTTCTAATAAATTTATCATTGTTTTAATCTTCTTGTACTGTGTTCCTATTTATAAATCCCAAAAAAGTGGTGGCAATAATTTAATACATATCCCCAAAATACACTCATTAAAATATATGTAGTATACAATCCATTAATAGCCCTTTAATAGGGTGGTATGGTGGCTCAGTGGTGAGGCACTGTTGCTTCTCAAAGCACCAGGGACCCAGGTTCGATTCCACCTTCGGGTAACCCTCTGTGTGGTGTTTGCACATTCTCCCCATGTCTGCGTGGGTTTCCTCCAGGTGCTCTGGTTTCCTCCCACAGTCCAAAGATGTGCATTGGCCAAGCTAAACTGCCCACAGGGATGTACATGCTAGGTGAATTAGCTACAGAGAATGCAGGGAAGGGCTGAGTCTGCGTGAGATGCTCTTTGGAGGGTGGGTATGAACTCAATGGGCCGAATGGCCAGTTTCCACATTGTAGAGATTCTATGATCCTCCACAGATTGTCTAGTCTCTTACTTTTTTGAGCAGCCAACAATTTTTGAGATTAAGCTTATGCCAAGTTAAAGTCAGTTATACCTACAGAGAGGACAAGTGAACTAGGACTGACCATTGTAACACCCCAATGCCAATCCTTCTGAAACCTGAGCAACACTAAATTACTTGAATTTTATATCTCATCTGCCAACCCATTTTCTACTTGCGCTGCTCCATGCCTCAGCCTAACTACATAGGCAGGAACATGGAGAAAATGTGGCTATTTGTGCAGCTTGGAATATAATCAAAAAAGCAGGGTTAAGGCAGCATCATGAGCGAAGGGGTTACACAGGAAGCGCACACGGAATTCAGACTGGAGCACTGGCGGAGATCGGGAGATCAAGTTCAATTACTTGAATTTTATATCTCATCTGCCAACCCATTTTCTACTTGCGCTGCTCCATGCCTCAGCCTAACTACATAGGCAGGAACATGGAGAAAATGTGGCTATTTGTGCAGCTTGGAATATAATCAAAAAAGCAGGGTTAAGGCAGCATCATGAGCGAAGGGGTTACACAGCAAGCGCACACGGAATTCAGACTGGAGCACTGGCGGAGATCGGGAGATCAAGTTCAATTGGGTGATGACCCAACAAGAATGGACATCAGATAGAGGCTAAAAACAAAATTTAGGAAGAACAATCAGCCTTAGAGGACAGGGAATCTAGATTCCAGTGACTTAACAGCAAGATAGATTAGGGACAAAAACAGGCGTTTGGGAAGAGTCAGAAGCTGGAGAGGAGAGGGAGAGGAAACAAATGCCAAGTGAGATCATTTACAACAATATAGGAAATGAGCAAAGCAGTTGGGAATGTGGACCTTCACACCTTGCTGTTATTCAATAAAATCATAACTGACCCATTTTGCACAACCCCAAATCTCATTATACCCTTCGTAGGCAAAAAATGGACTTATCCTAAACATACTGAACAATTGAGGACCTACAGTATTCTTAGGGTAGTGAATTCCAAAGCATCAACATCCTTAAAGTGAATAAATTGCTCATCCCAAAATAACTGACCCCTCTGACTGTGATTTGATACTTTAGACTTGGACGCCCAGGGAAACATCCACCAAACATCTGCCTTACAAAGTCCCATAAGATGATGTTCCAATGAGATCACCTCTCACTTTTCCAAATTCTGGGGAATATAGGTCTAGTCTATGTTAGTCGTATAAAGGGTTCCATTGGATGCAGGTTATGGGTATTTATGAGGGGATTCACTTGCTTCCTGCAAAAGACCATAAAAGACAAAGGAACAGAATGAGGCCATTTGGCCCACTTAGTCTGCCCCACCATTCAACCATAGTGGAAATATTTCTCAAACCCTTTCTCTCTGTACCCCTTGATCCCTTCACCAATCAATAATCTATCTCTGTCTTAAATAGACTCAATGACTTGGACTCCACAGTTCTCTGCAGCAACGTGTTCCACAGATTAGCCATTCTCTGGCTGAAGAAATTCCTCCTCAGCTCAGTTCTAAAGGGTGGTTCCTCTACTCTGAGGAGCTGGTCTCTCCCACCAATGGAAACGTCTTCTCCACTTCTATTCTATCCAGGCCTCTCAGTTTTTTGTAAGTTTTAAATCAGATCACCTCCTCATCCTTTTGAACTCCATTGAGTACAGACCCAGAGTCCTCAACTGCTCCTCTTACGATAAGTCCTTCATCCCCAAGGTCATTCTTGTAAACCTCCTCTGGTCCCCTTCCAATGGCAACGCATCATTCCTTAGATACAGAGCCCAACACTGCTCACATTTCAAATGTGGTCTGACCAGAACCTTGTACTGCTAAGGCTGTATATCCCTGCTCATGTATTCTAGCCCCCTTGAAATGAATACTAACATTGCATTTGCCTTCCTAACTGTCAACTGAATGCTAGTTCAGGATTCTCAAGTCCCTTTGCACCTCAGATTTCCAAAGCCTTTCCATGTTTAGAAAATTGTTCACACCTGTATTCTGCCTACCTAAGTACATAACCGCACACTTTCCCACATTGTATTCCATCTGCCACTTCTTTGTCCACTTTCCTCGCCTAAGTCCTTCTGCAGTATTCTTGCTTCCCCAACACTGCCTGCGTCTCCACATATCTTTGTGTTACCTGGAAACTTAGCAACAATGCCTTCAGTTCATTCGCCCAGATTGTATGACGTGAATAATTGTGTTCCCTGTAGCACTCCACTAGTCTCCTGCTACCATCCTGATAAAGACACCTTTATCCTATTCTGCTCTCTGCCAGTCAGCCAATCCTCGACTTACACCAGTACCTTGCCCCAAACACTATGGACTGTTACCTTATTTAGCAGCCTCCTTGTCAAAGACCTACTCGAAATCCAACTGGATGGCATCCATTGGCTCTCCTTTGTCTAACTTGCTTGATATCTCCTCAAAGAACTCGAACAGATTTGTCAGACAAGCCCTCCCCTTCATTAAGCCATGCTGCCTCAGCCTTACTTTACAATGTACCTCCACAATCTCATTCTTAATGAATAATAATTTTAAAATTTAAAATTTAATTGCATTTCTAACTTTTCTCAGTTTTGATTGAAGGTTAACAAGCTGAAAAGCTAACTTGGTTTCTTTCCCCAGATGTGCCATTTTGCAGCATTTTCTGTTTTTATTTCAGTACTTGCTGAACTATCCAGTATTTTGCTGGATGAGGAAATATTTGCTTGCGACATGTGACCTTGTAATGAAATGTTTACAAAGATATGCAAAGGTTGACTCTAGTTCTATTCTTCAACCAGCTTTGTGGAATTTAAGTCCTTTCAACTTCTTTTCAAAGGACACTTCTACCAACGCCACCCACATCCCCCATTTATCTATCCATCAATGCCTTCAGTTTAAAAATCTTGTCTTTGGCCATGAATAGCGTTATGGCCCATCTTACCCCATGTTCCAGGTTCCTTTAGCACCACCCTCACCAATGATTAATTCTCCCCGTTCCTTCTAAATATCCCTCTCCTTTTTCTTCTCTGCAGTGAAGCAGCTGTTAAGTGCTTCAGGCTACTCCTACTCAAACATTTTTTCTAGTTCTCTCTGCCACTCTGTCTCTCATTAAAAATCTTCTCCAAAACCATCAATTCAAACAAAATATTGTTCTCTTGTTGGCTTAACATATATTCATTTCTGTCTATCTGAAAAATGCCTTTGAGTGCTTCTTTAAATGTGCTCTATCAATGCAAGTGCCTATGATGCAAAACACTTTGACACCACTATTGGTAGCTCAAGTATAATCATTAGACAACAGAATAATTATGCTAAGTGAGAGTAATGGAACAGGCTTTTAATTTTATGCCTCATTAAAAGAGGAAGAATCTCAGAGCTGGATAATGAAATACCTTTCCACTTACCAGACCCACTCAGGCACTCACCAACAAAGGGTAAACCTTTCCCGCTGATGAACTGCCGTGAACTATTACAAAAATATCACCTGTTGGGTTTAAGGGGATCTTACCCTGACGCAAGTGAAATTCCATCTTTACCACATTAATAGTCACTCCAAAATGTGGGATTTTGAACGATACAATAAGGATTAAATAAATTTAACTCCGGTTGTTTTTAAACTCAGTACCAACAACAGGCTCAAGTAGCAACTCCAAGGACGTAAGAATCAGACTGAAACGGTCAAAGGTTTCCAAATAAGACCCATAAAATCCTTCCGGGGTAAATTCAAACAATAAGTAAAAACCCGCAGTTTAATTTCCAAGTTCAGCTTCTTGTGACTGCTTTTCCCAAGTCCGCATTGCTATGACCACCTGACTAAAGGGGTAGACAAACTACATAGGTGATGGAAGCTGATCACTAGCAGGTCCTAATTCCACCAACTGTCAATCTCCCTATAGTTTTCCAGCCCAGCAGATATCAGGCATTTACTTAAGCAGCACACCATAACCACAAATCAATTCTTTTTCAGACTGAGAGCCCAACATAATTAACTGAATACAAATAGGATCAACCAGGCTCTTACTGACCACATTTATTCAGCTTTTATTCAAACGTTTACTAACATAACTTGCAGCACATTACAAGTAGTTAAGAGCTAGTTTTTTGACTCTGCTGCTTTTAGTTACTTCTCAACAGTTATACCAATGCAAATATTAATCGCATTTACTTGACACTTACCATTGCTGCCATCAGATTTCTCTTCTGACTGTCCTGCACAGGATTAAAAAAAGCACTTTGTCAGAATTCTGTATGATACAGAAAAAACCAATCAAAATTTCTAAAATGCAAGTAGAAATATTTCTGTTTAAAATGTAGCCATTCCAATTGTGACCATTTTGGAAATTCTCTCGATTTTATTTTAACACAAAAACAAACCTTTAAAGACTCATAGTTAAAATATCAAAATGCAACATAAATTGCCTCGAATTTCTCCAATACATGAACTGCCCTAATCCCAAATTCTGTCAAAAACAGCAACAGATCCCAAGTGTTCCTTGTTTTTTAAGGCACTTTTATTCTCAGGACGAGGGTCGAACCAGTGAGGGTTGACACTTGAGCCACTTGATGTGGTGTAAACGAATCCAAGATGATGTGAGGGACTTTGACCTAGCAATGAAGGATGACCACTGATGTCGAAACTGAGATGATGTGCAATTTTGCAGTGAACGCAACGATGATGGAGGTCAGAGATTCAGGAAATGCTGTCATGGTGGTCTGCTGCAGAAAGTCCGTATAACAGCTATGGATGAGTAGCAATTGTATGGATTGCTGGATGATGCAGAATTTCTAGCGTTGGAGCAACTGCACACATCCAGGTAAGCAGAGAATATTCTGTTAAACTTTTAACATGTGTTTTGCTGGTGGTGGAGGGGCATTGGGAAGACCAATGTTGAGCCACTTCTGCAAAATATGTAGCCTGACCTGCTCCAGCAGCCACAACATTTATGTAGCTGGTCCAGTTTTTGCATAATGGTGAATTTCAAGACATTCATGGTGAAAGTTTTGGAGTTCAGCCATTCCCGTACTGAAGATAATCATTGCCTGGCCATCGTGCGACACAAATATTACTTACTATTTATCAGTCCAAGCATGGCATTGTTGGGCAGATTTTGCTACAACTGGGCATTGATCTTTTTCATTACCAAAGTAATTATCCAAAGCTGCTGACTGGGGTCAATGGGCAGGTGGCTTCTGAAGGAGTGCCTCATAGTGCATCTCTATCCTTGGTTATTTCTTCCACCATCCTTTTCTGATGTTCCCTGTTTCTAACATTGGCACATTTGCACCTTAATTCAATTGACAGTTGATTTCTGCGGTCACGGAAACCTGCTACATTCATTTTCTGCCTTCGTAATCTCCAAGTCAACTCCACAAACCATATTCATGGCCAACCCTCGGAGCTTGCCCTCTCACGTGGCTCAACTACCCCTAAACCATCAAGCACAGACAAGGCCATTTCTGCTCATTTACTTACATCACAAAACCCATATCCTGCTTCTACCTCCAAACCCTTCTTCCTTCTGGAATCCCTTTGGGAAATCTCTCCCAAATTCATTAGAACTGAAGTGTCAAAATCCCAATTGTCTAACCTTTGGCCCTTGACTCACCATGTTATTCCTACAATTACTGATCTGCTCAACTGCACCCTCAGGTCTATCTAGCCTCCACTAAAACCAATACATCCTCTCAACCTGGTTGCCTTCCCATGGTATGTCCATTATCTCTTTTCCCATAAGTCCAAGGGGGTGGACAGCTGACAACACAAAGCACTGTCATATCCTGCTCATCTGCTGCAAATGTTTTCCATTCCAAGATAACCTGGCTTCTTTCTCTCTTTCAAACTGTCTTTCCCTTTCCCTTTCTCCTCAATCCTCATTGGCATCACATGCACTGGATTTGTGCATATTGTCACCAAAATTGAAATTATACCATGACCAGCCTCTGCTGTTCCCCTCTCTCCTTTATCAGGTCACTGCTGTCTTTGTCCTGATTTACATCCTTTTCCAGTATTCTCCCATTTAAAAAAGAACTCATCTGTGAGATGTGAGCATTGCTGACTGGCTAGCATTTATTGCCTGCCCCTAGTTGCCCTTACGAAGGTAGGGGTGAGCTGCCTTCTTGAACCACTACAGTCCACCTGTTGTGGGTTGACCCACAATGCCATTGGGGAGAGAATTTCAGGATATTGACCCAGTGACAGTGAAGGAATGGCGACATATTTCCAAGTCTGGATAGTGAGTGCCTTGGAGGGGAGCTTGAAGGTGGTGGTGTTCCATGTATCTGCTATGTATCCCCCATGTTATATTGTCTTATCCACAAGACTGACTCTCATCTTTCAGTGGCCCAATTCTCACTAATTGGCATACTAAATTACTTGCAAGGAGAAAGTGAGGACTGCAGATTCTGCAGATCAGAGTCGAGACTGGGGTGCTGAACAAGCACAGTCAGGCAGGCAGCATCCAAGGAGCAGGGAAATCGACATTTCAGGCATAAGCCCTTCAATCAGGAATGAGGCTTGTGGGCAAAGGGAGCTGAGAGATAAATGGGAGTGGGAAGGTAGCTGGGAATGTGAGAGGTAGATGAAGATGGGGGTGAAAGTGGCAGTTCAGAGGAGGAGGGTGGAGCAGGTAGGTGGGAAGGAAGATGGACAGGAAGGATCATCCAAGAGAGCAGTGCCAAGTTGGAAGGTTGGGACTGGGATAAAGGTGGGGGGGGAGAATCGGCAAACTGATGAAATCCACATTGATTCCGTGCGGTTGGAGGGTCCGAAGGCAGACTATGAGTAGTTCTTCTTCCAGGCATCAGGTTGTTAGGGTTTGGCAAGGGAAGAGGCCTAGGATCTGCATGCCCTTGGCGGAGTGGGAGGGAGGAGTTAAAGTGTTCAGCAACATTGGTCAGTACGGGTGTTCCACAGATGTTCTCTGAAACAATCTGCAAGTTGGCATCCAACGTAGAGGAGACCACATTGGGCGCAACGGATGCAGTCAATGTTCATGAGGAAATGCAGTAAATTTTTGTCGGATGTGGAAGGATCATTTGGGGCCTTGGACAGAGGTGAGGGGTGAGGTGTGGGCGCAGGTTTTACACTTCTTGTGATGGCTGGGGAAGGTGTCAGGAGCGGAGGGTGGGTTGGTGTTGGGGGGAGTGCATGGGCCTGACAAGGGAGTTGCAGAAGGAATGGTCTCTCCGAAACGCAGACAGGGATGGGAGGATTGTTGCCACCGCCATTTCCATCTCCACTCACCTAAACACCGCCCACATCACTTTCACCCCTTCATCTGCCGATCACATTCCCAGCTACCTTCGCCCCAACCCTCATTCCTGATAAAGGGCTTATGCCTGAAATGTTGATTCCCCTGCTCTCCGGATGCTGCCTGACCTGCTGTGCTTTTCCAGCACCACACTCTTGACTCTAAATTACTTGCAAGTTTACTCTCCTCACTGCCAGACTAGACAACATCGTTATCTTCTCTCTCCCCTCAGGTTCTGTCCCTTCTCTCGAATCTGCTGTCATCATGTCACTTCTCAAAAGCAACCTTTGTAAACTACTGGGAGAAAGTGAGGACTACAGATGCCAGAGTACCAGAGTTGAAAAATGTGGTGCTGGAAAAACACAGCAGGCCAGACAGCATCCGAGGAGCAGGAGAATCGACATTTGGGCTAACTACTGCCCCACTTACAAACTCCCTAGAAGTGCAGTCAGCTCCTAAATGTTTAGCCCAGGACCAAGCTTGAATCCCTACCAATAGTTTCTGTGCATTTCACAGGATGAGATCAGATAATAAATGACATCCTATGCAACTGTACAAAGATATATTATTCCTCCACCTCCTGCCTGATTTCTGAAGTAGCTGGCTGAGATTCAGAAGGATCTGGCTGACCTGACATATAAATCATAAAACGTTAGCATGCAGGAACAGCCAGTAATTAGGAAGACAGATGTAATGCTGTTATACATTTTAAGCAGAAATTAACAAAGTTGCAGGGTAGTTTGCGACAGTTGCTATACTTTTGAGACCACATCTAGAACACCACAGTTTTCATCTCCTTATTTAAGAAAGGTCTAGCAAAGCCCTGGAAGGTTATCACTAGCATTACCTTCAGATAATCCTGCAGTCCACTAGCAGGATTTGTGTACCAATGGGAGCATCCTTTCTCAGGCCAATGTCCCCAGTATCGAGGCATTGGTCACATGACCAGCTACAATGGGCAGGCCACATTACCCACATGCTCGACATAGGACTCATTCAGCAAGTGCTCTACACTGAGCTCTGCAATGTAAGCAATCAATAGGAGGGCAGAGGAAACACTACAAGGACATCTTAAACAAATGACACAGGGGACTCCCTTCCCCCAGAATACACAAATTGGAGAAGGTACATCCATTAGGGCGCAATGGTAGCTGTCCAGATGTACAATGCTGGTGCTTCGAGTAGGATATCTGCTACGTCGATGTCGGAAAGGGGCTTTCATTTGTGATAACATTGTTACATTTCCTGATCCTTTTCTTCCAATTGTATTCAATTCTTCTACGCACAGTCATACAGCACAGAAACAAACTCTTCAGTCCATCCAGTCCATGCTGAACATAATCCAATAAACTTGTCCTACCTGCCTGTTCCGAGCCAATATTGCTCCAAATCTTCCCGTTTAAGTACTTATCTAAATGCTTTTTAAACGTAACTGTGCCCGCATCGACCACTTCCTCAGAAGTTCATTCCACATGGGAACCACCCTCTATGTCAAAGTAAAATGCCCCTCATGTCTTTTTTAAAATTGTTCTCCTCTAACCTAAAAATATGTCCCTTAGTCTTGAAATCCCCCATCCTTGGAAAAAAACAACTAGCGTTAACTCTGTCTATGTCCCTCATTATTTTATAAACCTCTACAAGGTCACCTCGCGACCTCCTACGTTCCAGTGAAAAGAGTCCCATTCAACCTCTGATGCCAAAATGGTTTGTGGGGTCTGGCCAACAGCAAACCCAGCTCCAATAGACAAAGACAGCACTATTAGCATTCCTAAAATACACCTTCTAAAGTACAATATTAGAGTGATTATGTAACATGCTGACAGTACAAGAGAAAGCTATACAGATCCTTGGTGAGGCTGCATCTCAAGTACTGTGTGCAGTTGTGGTCTCCTGACCAAGAAAAAGCTATAGAGTGTGTGCACAACGAAGATTCACATTGATTCCTAGGTAGAACGTTTGTCAATCGGGCAAAGATTAGAGGTTTCACAGAGGTTTAGGAGAATGAGAGGCGATCACATTGAAACATTAAAAATTCTGACAGGGCTGGACAGACTGGGTGCAGGCATAATGTTTCTCATGGCTATGGGAGCAGGGTGGCAGGATATGCAGTAGGACATTTCATACTGAAATGAAAGGAATTGTCTTCACTCAGAGGGTAGTGAACTTTGTGGAATTGTCTACCACACAACATTGAGGAGGTCAAGTCATTGCATATATTTAAGGAAAAAAAAATTGATTTCTACAGGCTAAAGGTGTGAAGGGCAGGAGTGGGCATTGAGATGGATGATCAACCATGAGCATGTTAGATGGGCTGAATGGCCTTCTACTGTTCCTAATTTCAATGTTTCTAAAATTGTTGGAATGTCATAACATGTATGTTGCATTGAGCAATGGGCTGCATTTAAACTGCATTGTCAACAAATCCGGCCCATTATTTGCAGTACTATTGGACTAAGAGCTGCCTTTGAAGATGACATGGGAAGGCGGATTTAGAACAACAAAAATGTCGCACTTATAAATGCACATCATGATCAATCTATAGGAGGTTCAAGACTCAAATGATAGACACTTGCTTCTAATCTATCGTCTCTCTAGGGGAGGGGGCAGAAGACGACTCTTGCTAAATGATTGCATTGCAAAGTAAATGTCAAATAACGCTGGAGACAGTGCTCCCATAATTTACAGTAGCTTTTCAATTCAGAAATGAATTATCAGGAGCTTGGCATACAGTGTTATTACAGTGAGTCAAAACTACATTCAAAGGTGAGATGCTGCACCCAATACACAGGTTGCAAATTAGCATTTTTACACGACAACAACACTAAGCATTTCTGATATTTTTGGAGCCAGAGTACAAATCAATTCTCTGAGCTTTCTATTAACCATTTCATTCAAGAGATGATCCTGATTCTGCAATTACAAGTGTCTGAACTCACTAAATAGTGAGGTCTGTAGCATCAGGGGAATAAAGACATTGGCAGAGTAGCCTTGACAAGTAATTTTCCAAAATTGATGTTCTTAAAGGATAATATGTTTGTAAAATGAAATTAGCTCTGATTTCCTTAGTTCCAACAGCGTTTAGCACATCACATTTAACAATTTCAAGCATGGCTAAGTGTCCATCTTGGCCCAGCACCTTCATTTGCTTTCTGTGAATGCCTGTTATCACACGTTCCTGACCTGAGCTGGCACACCAGCTCAAATGAAGTAGAAAAAGCATACCGATTAAACAAAATAATTCACAACAAACAAACACCAATACTAAACAAAATGTGCACTGAAAGCAATTCATCAGTTTCAACATTGTTAGATCAAAAGGAAAAGATCAAGGTGATAAGGAGAAAAAAAAGTGAAGAGGAGAGAGATGTGAAGGAGACTGGGAGATGTTGAACTGAGAAAAGCAACATTTTTGAGAAACATTTTCTGAATATTTAAAAACATTTCAACCCAATGTGTGAAATTAATTTGGTTTTATTAAATAACTTCAGCAATATATATGAATCCTGAGCCTTTAAAATAACAAAAGGCAAAACACTGTAAAAGCTGCAGATCACATTTAAATGTGTGTCCTAATAAACACAAAAACAAATGAAAGTTCAAATAACAAAATAATCATACAGAACAAACATGGTAATGCATTCATTTTCTACTTTGAAAGATACTGCATCTATCTTAAAGCAAATGATAGAATGTAACAACATGAATGTGTATCCTCCGAACAGCCCAAACAACTACCAACCTATGGCTTACAAAGTGCAGTCATTAGAATCACACAGACAAAACTGTTAAGCAATTTATGCACTGAGAGATTCCACAAATATCAAAGAAAATAACGAGCAGCTAATCAGATTTTTTGCAATGATACTTAACAGGGGAAAGGGCTCAGAACTCACGAAGAGCTCCACATTCTTCAAACACTGGAATGGGATCTTCTCTATCGGTTGGTCAGAAAGAGCCGCATTTTCACGCTTCATTGTAAATGCTCATGTTCCTCTGACAACACCCAACACATTGAGGATCCAACTGAGGTTCTTGCGTTCATATGGAACTTGAATCAACTTGGAGAGAATGCTACCAACTGAGATAGACTGCAGTGACTAAATTTGACACACACAGGTGGATTTTCAGCCTCCTATATAAAGCATAGGAATTGCCAACATTCCTCTAATCATTCAACCAACCACATACGGTCCATGGCAATGAGGGGATATCTTGTTTTCCCTGTTTCAAAGGTCCATATTATGGAGCCTCAGGGAGAACATAATTAGTTAGACTTAGCTCCTCTGGTTCTTTGCAGGACAATGGGCAGGCAGACTCTGTCACTGGTCCCAGTTCAACATAATCTCTTTTATTCCAGTCCAAGAGGTGCCTTGCACTTGAAGGTCCTCAAATGTATTTCACCAAATCTTGTTTGGCTGGCATCCATTCTCCTGCTGCTCTGGTAGGGTTGACATCTGAGAGATCAAGAATATGCCTGTTTCAATTATTCTGTAATTAGGTCCTGATGACCACTTGGCCAATCCTGTGCAGCACTGCTTCATTGTGATGCTATCCCTCCAAGGATTTTAACCAATCAATGTCAGTGGAAGATGTCCAACTTACACTACATCCTTACTGCTCTCTTAAATGCATCACAGGCACAGATTGAGGCTGGTTCTGTGGAGCCTCAGTTTCATGGCTGTCTTGATGATCTGTTTGGAGCGACAACTTCTCAAGGTAGGAATGATGCTGGAAGACCAATGCTGCTTGCTGATTCATATGTGGACGCTGATTTCTAAGTCACCCCCCCTACTGTTGCACCCTAGTAACAGGAAGTGTCAACACCCTTGATGTTCTGTTGCCCAACTGTATTTGGGGTGTAAGGGCTGGAAGTGCTTGCTGCTTCTGGGTAAAACCAGAACTCTGTCAAACGCTTGTCCCTAGCTTGGATGGAGGCAGAAAAATTGACAAGCACCCTCACCTTGTAAGAATCCATCACCACTTCACAAACGTCAAGATGTAGTCATAGCAGCAAACCTCAATAAAGAAAGGCACATCCAAAGACACAGGCATAATGGGATTGGATGAAAGCTGAAAATAAGCCTGATCTCTGACAAGTCCAATCTTCATAGGTTCAATGGGAGGGTTGAGGGAATCATATGGGCATTTGAAACTCCACAGGATACAAACCTACAAGCCAAGCACTGTTAAATAGGATTATAGTAGGTGGATATATGATGACAGGTGCAGACACAATGGGCTGAAGGGCCTCTTTGCATGCTATAAAAACTCCAATATACAAATTATTTCCTCGGATTCCCATCACAACTGTGAGGAAGAAATGTGCTGACAACTAAGCCTCATAACTTCAGTACACCATTGGTATAAGTTTATTGCTTCAACTACAAGAATGGCCATTTCAATTTGGATGGATAGAAGCAGTGATTATAGGAGGGGTGAGGGGCAAGATCCATCATGTAAGCCTTCTGGATGAACAATTGACAAATATAAAGTCATATTAATTGACATGGCAAAAATGCGACAGAGGGGGGTAAAAAAGAGAATGGAAAGAGTGCACGGCAGGTCAAACAAAAAAAGGGGAGAGAGTCAAAGATATACCAAGGCATAAAAAACAATGAGGATTGTTATTTTCCCAACTTTAACATACTCAAGTGTGACATACAATGCAATGCAACTTCCCTCTAAACACAAGCACTGCCAACATCTGTTATAGAGTATAAAGTGCACATGTACAGCATTTATTTGGTGCCTTTACTCCTTCCGTCAGAGAGTTTTGCGTCAGTCTTGATGAACAATCTGTGAGATCTCTCTATCGTATACTAATCACTGCAGCACTACATGACAATGGTTCACACCTGAGATTTATTTCAGACAGACTGAAAGGCCCCTTGATTTTAGGGCACCCTATTGTGACTGCTATTAGTTATTCTATAGTTAGAGCTCTATCTCCCTACCACTGTCGCATCTACCACTTTCTCATGATGCTCGAGCAGACATTCTGTTTGATTGGAGGTACAACGTATTCCAGAAAGTTGAAAGTCACCCTTCTTGAATCCTGCCACAGCATTGCGCCCTCATTACTCATACCATCTCTATTCCTGACTAGGGATTCAGGTTGAATCAGACTGTTTGCAATCCTGGCATTACCTCTGACATCCAAAATGAATGCCAGACCCCTTATTCTCTTAGCAGCAAAAGACAGCACCTCCATGCTTAGGTGTTGTACATGTTAAAGAATCTAACGCCTGGATGCACTTTTGGCTTACATTTCCCATCACAAGTTTCTATATCTACGTTTACAATGGAACGTATGTGCCACTGTTTGACATGCTGTAATTATTACCTCACCTCATAGGAAAATAACACATTGACAGCATAACAAATGTACCAAGGTTGTTCCACTATGAAGGAATCTATAATGAAATTACATTAAAAAGATTTATATCGACTCAGCAAGATGGTGGCGATTCTGTAGAACTGCGGTGGACAGCTCTGCCTAACAGCCAAGGCATACTGGTGCTTTCTGCCACCCCTGGCCAACTTATGTGGTGGAATTATTAGTTTAAAACCTTACAGATCACATATTGCTTAATATTTGGGTGTGGGAAGGATGCCAAAGGGAAAATGAGCAAGCAAACAGCAGCAGGGAGGACACGCCCCTGCAGCACCTACAACACCAGAGGTCTCCTGAACCCCACGGGGACCTGACAGACTCACAGGAATTGGCTGCAGCGATGGAGAGACTTAACTTGAAAGTTGCAGCTGCGATTGAGGAAATCCATGGGGAGACTCGTGCCCATGTCCAACCTATTGCATTCATGCTGCAGAAGCATGAGCAGGAGATCCAGGGCCTCGGGGAGAGGGTCGAACTAAGGCCTTGGAAGCTGCATTGAAGTCCTCATCCAGCCAGATCCAGGTGCTGGAGCAAGGTGCGGGCCTTGCGAAACCATTCAAAGACGACTTCGAAAATTGAGGTCGGAGGATAAATCTCCGAATTCTCAGGCTCCCTGAAGGTGAGCAGCCAGTCAGCTTCTTTGAAACTGGCTAAAGTTTTTGGGTCTTCACGTCGAGTCCAGCAGGCTTTAGATTGAAAGAGCTTATCGGGTTACAGGGCGCAGGTCAGGTCCAGTGCAGCAACCCCGCTCGGTCCTAGTGCACTTCCACTCATATAAGGACAGGCAAAAAGTCATAGAAGCTTCCAAATCCCTGGAAAAAGATCCGCAGGCACTGTTGTACAAGGGGTCAAAAATCACGTTTTTCCAGGATTTCTCTGCAGCTGTAATTCGCAAGAGGAAGTCCTTCGATGAAGTTAAAATGAGGCGGAGGAACCTGGGCATCCAGTACTCCATGAGATACCCGCAGTGCTCCGTTTCAGCCGCAAGGACTCAGTTTATACATTTGATTCAGCGGATAAGGCTAAAAATTTTGTGGAAACTTTAAAATTGACGGATTGGCCTGAAAAATATGGTTAATGTTTGTTCTCTTTTCTGGTTTTCCCCATGTTTTCCCTTCCTTTTTCTTATTCCTTTCTTTCTCCCTAATAATTTCCTTTTTGAAAAGGGGGAAGAGAGTTTGGAATAAGTTGCTCCTAATTTTTTTTAATAACTGGATTTTCTGATGGGAAATTTTGTGGATGTTCTTTGTTGTCTCTCCCCCTTTTTTTTGTTTGTTCTGTTTCTCTTTTAGTCACAAGTAGGGGTGACATGAAGCCAGGGATGGGTGAAGTGCTCATCCTGATTTTGTCTTTTTTTCTGTTAATTTAAGGATCATCGCCTTGTTTTTTTTTCTGGCCTAAGGCTGGGGCACAGCCCGGGTTTGAAGGAGCTATGAAGGAGGGGATGGGTAGGGTGAGTGCCCCCTACGGGCAGGGGGAAAGAGTCTTCCATTCAAGTTCTCTAGTTGGTTTTCTTTGTAGTTTTTTGGTAGTAATAGGTGTTTATACTTAAGTTAGAGTAGTTTCTGTATATATAGTTTTTCGATTCTGTGATACTTTATTTATTTATGCTTGGGGCTTTGTAAGCAAGGTTCTCCCTCTGAAGGGTTCAAGGGTGTCTGAGGGGGGATATGGCTAAGTGTCTTATTAAATGGTGCACCTGGGACATTAAGGGAAGTCATTCACCTGTTAAAAGGAAAAAAGTGCTTTCTAGCCTTAAGATGGAAAGGGTTGATATCGCTTTGTTGCAGGAAACCCATTTTGATGTTGGGGAACACCTGAAATTACAACAGGGCGGTCATGACCAGGTATTCTTTTCATCCTTTACTACTAAAAGCAGGGGAGTGGCGGTACTTATCCAGAAAAATCTTCCGTTCACATTGTTAGAGGAGGTGAAAGATGAGCAGGGACGGTTTGTGATACTTAAAGCCCCGATACATGGGGAGGAATATGGCATTTCAAATGTCGACTGTCCTCCAGCACATCTCCTCAAATTTTTGATTAGTGCTTTTGGAACACGGCACATTATTACAGGGGGGGGATTTTAATTATCTTTTGGATTCGACAGTGGGCAGGATGCCTTGTAGGCCCCCAACTATTTCTTCGCAGGCCAAGCAAGTGGTTGACTTATATGAGGAGTTGGGGCTGGTGGATATTTGAAAATGTCTTCACCCTACCTTCACCTTTTTTTCAAACCCACATAAATGTCACGAGGATTGACCTCTTTCTGGTTCCGATTAGGAGTTGTAAAATTGGGAATATAGCTATCTCTGATCATGTGGCAGTATATTTGGAGGTTAAGGCTAAGAGTGAAAAGCTAGGTTTGCGGCACAGGCATTTGGACCATTTTCACCTTAAAGATTCCAAATTTGTGGAATACTTTTTGAAGGAGTTTCAGGAATTCTTGACTATCAACTCAGGCACGGCTAATAGTTCATCCATGCTGTGGGAGATTGCTAAGACCTTTTCTAGGGGATTAGCTATTTCCTATTTGGTTAGCCGGAAATGACAGAATGAGAAACAGCAGCGTCTACTTGAGATACGGTTGAAAGCCGTGGAGACAGCACATTTTGTGCGGCCTCCGGGCTGCCTTGAATTCAATACTGACACAAAACACAAAGAAAGAACTTGCTTTTGCTAGACAGAGGCTGTTCGAATATGGGGATAGGCCAGGGAAGTATTTAGTGTACCTGACCAGGAAAAAGCATGCTCCCCAACCCATTACTGCAATCATGAAACAGCGCCGGGGTCCTTACATACGATACTAAAAAGATTAATGAGGCTTTTCGGAGCTTTTACTCTGAATTGTATTAGTCTGAAGGTTGCGAAGACAGGAGGGCTAAAATGGAGACCTTTTTTAAGAACCTGGGTCTCCTAGGGGCGACCCTGGAATAGACCTCTCTCCTTAATGCCCCCTTGAGAGGAGGCAGCTAGGCAAAGCACCTGGCCCTGACGGTCTTCCGGGTGAGTTTTATAAGGAGTTTATAGGGATTCTGTCAGGGCCGATGTTGGAGTTGTACAATCATTCCTATATACATGGATGCCTACCACCATCTTTGAGAGAAGCTAATATTTCCTTAATTCTTAAGAAGGGGAAGGTTCCTGAGGATTGTGCCTCATACAGGCCCATCTGTCTATTAAATTCAGATTCCAAGATTCTGTCCAAGATCCTGGTGCTGAGACTGGAAAGGGTGTTGCCCCATATTATTAAAGAAGACCAGACAGGCTTTATAAGGGGCCATGGGTCCTCTAATAATATTAGAAGGTTGCTGAATATGGTCCAAGTTTGTCAGCAATGATCGATTCAGGGGTTGGTGATTTCCTGAGATGCAGCGAAAGCATTTGACTGGGTGGAATGGCCGTATATTTTTATGTCTTAGAACAGTTTGGGTTGGGCGGAGTCTTTGCTAGGTGGGTGCAGGTTTTATATCACCACCCTCTGGCCGCAGTCATCACCAACCGGGTGAAGACTGGGAATTTTACGATTGGTAGGGGTAGTCGGCAATGCTGCCCCCTCTCACCATTGTTGTTTATGTTGGTGATATAGCCGCTGGCAGAGGCCGTTCATCAGAACGTCCACATAACCGCTCCGGAAGTGGAATCGAGGGCACACAAGATTACACTGTACGCGGATGAGCTCCTTCTGATTTCATCGAACCCAATGACCTCTGTACCCCATTTGATACAATGTATCAATTCATTTGGGGCTATTTCAGGATAGAAGATTAACTTTGCAAAATCGGAGGCTGTGCCTTTGGGGAGTCTTAAGGACATGCCAGAAGTTGAAGGTGGCTCTAAGTTCCCTTTTAAGTGCTCACGGGCACTTTTATGTCTAGGGAGTTCCTAGGCATTTTTATTACCCCCAAGTTTGATCTGTTATTTTGGACTAACTTTGCTCACTTGCTCGACAATATTAGGCAAGATCTCCAGAGATGGGAGGCTCATCCAATTTCATGGCTGGGTCTAATATCTCCCATTAAGATGAATGTTCTTCCTCGTTTGCTTTATTCCATGTGTATGCTCTCTATAATGTTTCCAGGTCAACGCTGCAGAAGCATATGGGATGGATTGATTCCTTTGTCTGGCATTGTGGGCGGCCCTTCATCAAACTTACTAAATTGCAGTTGCCTCAAGGAGGGGGCGGAGTTGATTTCCCAGACATCAGGAGGTATCAATGGAGTTCCCCACTGTCCTTTGTCTGTGATTGGGTAGGTACTCAATATGGCTGGATATTGAGGCCTCCCAAGCAAAGTGCCCTCTTATCAACCTATTGTTCATGGATAAGGTGTGGACAGTTATGGACCACTGCCAGAACCCCGTTGTCATTAG
The DNA here is from genome assembly GCF_020745735.1 of Hemiscyllium ocellatum. NCBI lineage: Eukaryota > Metazoa > Chordata > Chondrichthyes > Orectolobiformes > Hemiscylliidae > Hemiscyllium > Hemiscyllium ocellatum. The sequence goes on along the minus strand of NC_083412.1, from coordinate 19,239,756 downwards.
TACAATCAGGGCTTGGAGGGCGATGCATCAGAGTGAGGGTTGTTTATCCAAGAGTTCACCTTTTACACTTATAGTTGGCATGCCAGGGTTCCAACCAGGGATGATGGACTCAGGATTCAAACTATGGGCAGCGAGAGGAGTTTCTAGTTTGGGAGATGTGTTTGAGGGGGAGGTTATGATGTCTTTTGAGCAACTGAGCTGCAAATACGGGTTATCCAGCAGAGATCTTTTCCATTTTTTTCAGGTTAGAGATTTCATCCAGAAGAAGACTACCCTTCTCACTAAGCCCTATAAGCCCGATACAGAGAGGTTGTTGCTACGTTCCACAAGCACCCTTTCGGTTAGTGCCCTCTATCGCCTGCTGGTGGCAGGGCCTGGCAGGATATTAACCGGTTATGTGAGGTCTGGGAGCAAGAGCTCAGAGTGGAGATCTCTTCTGAAACATGGGAGAATACTCAAAAGATCTCAATCTGTAATAGGACATGCGCTACGCAGTTACAAGTTCGACACAGGGCTCATCTGGCACCAGACCGTTTGGCGAAGTTTAAAAAAGAGGCATCTTCAGTGTGCCCCAAATGTAAAATAAGTGTAGGTACTCTTACCCATTGCTTCTGGACATGCCACAGGCTCCGTGTTTATTGGAGCACTATGGCGGGAGAGATAGGGAGGGTATTGAGAACTGAAGTCAAAGTAGATCTGATATCTCTCCTCTTAGGTCTACCAAATTTACCATCTTTAGACGGGCATGGGAAGAAACTATTTAATATTCTTGCATACTGTGCACGGAAGAATATTCTGATGAACTGGGTGTCTGAGAACCCGCCGGGCTTGCTGGGATGGCAGAAATTAATTATGGAGCACATTCCCTTGGACATTTTTTTACAAACATTGTGCACCACACAACAGGCCATTTTTATAAGACATGGCAGCCCTACTTGAGTTATTTGGAAACAGATTTGTCAGTTGTCTTAACTAGGGCGTTTGTTTAACCAGGATGGTTAAATTTGTCAAGCCCTGGGCCCTGGAGGGGTCTCCTGAGTTAATATGGGTATATATACAATGCTCCAATTCATCTGTTTGGGAGCTTTGCGCCGAGCATAGCTGCTCTGTATTCTGTCTTTTTTTGTTTTTTTTGCTTTTCTTTCTTTTTTTTGGTGTTGCTTTGCACAGTGTTAGGGTTTGTTTTGAAGTAGAGAGTAGGTTGCATTGTTTTTGTGTTTGTTTTCTTTTTATTATACTGATATTTGTTATTGATTGTATTTTCAATAATTTTATATATTTGTAAAGTTAAAAAAATTTGCTAATAAATATATTTACAAAAAAAAAGATTTGTATCATAGAACTTAAATTAATAAAAAGGACAGAGTTATTTATTTGTAATATCTTATTATTGCCCGCACTCCCTAACACCACTTCATCTCACCTTGACTTTCCTTGAGTTATTAGGGAATGCTCTCGATATCAAAATCAAAAATCTGCAAGGACTATCCATCCCATCAAGCAATGGCAGTATTATCTAATTGGCTTTAATCATTAAGCTCTTGGTTATTCTGGAATGGAATCTAAACACTTGAAGTGGAAGTGAATTACACAAACTGAAACCTATGGTGATGTGAAACAGGCTAATACTGGCTGGAATACAGCTAACAAGTACTGCAGGCCTACAGCAATGTGGATGAGGAGGACAGAGCATTACAATTCCTGATCTGATTTTGAGGAGTCATAATTTCTCTCTTCAACCCATAAAACAACTGGAACTTCCTTTTTATTGGAATCACTGGAATGATCTGTCCTACTAAAGAGTTCAAAAGGATTTTAAGCAATGGCATAGTGTTGTCAACTAGTAACCAGCAGCGACTTCTTCAAAATGTTTACTGGGTATAACCAAAATATCAAGAGTTTTCCGAGGTCACTACCACAAACGCCTGGCTTTTTATTAAACTCATTGATTTTAGATGGACATAAAATATGTGTAACTCTTAATCAGTTATTATACAAAAAACAAACTACAGATGCTGCAAATCTGAAACTCAAGCTCTGAAGAAGTGTCACTAGACCCCATAACTTGAACTCTACACCCCATCTACATATGCTGCCAGATCTGCTGAGTTTCTCCAGCTATTTCTGATTTTTGTTTCATAATACAACAGAACATCAGGTATATTTATACATTTTATGGTTCTCACCTGACGGTCCTTCTGTGAAAACTGACAGCGTCTGTCCTCCAACACTCTGCATTGTGAATGGATGCTCCCTGGGTGCGCTAATTGGTGCACCCTTCCCGCTGGTAGTTTGGATACTTGCGAGCTCTTCATTTAAAGTAAATGAAACCTGATAAACAAAGGTAGCCAAGTTAGCTACTACAATTTCACTGGACAGCATCATCATTTAGAATGGAAACACAAAATACAAACGACAGCAAACATTTGATGCATGCACAACTTTAACAGATGTGGAGGTGCCAGTGTTGGACTGGGGTGGACAAAGTTAAAAATCACACAACATCAGGTTATAGTCCAACAGGTTTCTTTGGAAGTACTAGCTTTCAGAGCACTGCTCCTTCATAAGGTAGCTGTGGAGCAGAATCATAAGACACAGAATTTATAGTATTATGAAGGTGTACGGGGTATTGTACCTTTGAGAGTTAAAGAACTGAGCAAGCACACAGAGTGGTGGAAAATTTACAACGTAACATTTGGTCCAGCAGCGAGCAGTACCTGGGTTGCTATGAGACAAAACAAATTCAAATTCAGCCAATTAGTTTAAATTATGTCCCAAAATACCAAACTCCAATCAAGTTTGAATTTAGTATTTTGAAAATATGAACAGCAATGAAATGATCTGATGCTTTGTGGTATAAAACCAAAAAAACATTTAAACCAGCAATACAGAAATGGTTTACCCCGTATGCTAATCTGTTGAAATTCGAGAAGCAAAGAACTATTCCCAAAAGTCACGAATTAAAGTAGAAATTAACAACTTTATTTTTTTTAAGTCTAACAGAGAATAATTAAATAATAACTATTTATAACTCCGTCCTCTAACATATCTTCTATTTCCCCTTCTACAATACCAGTCCAATAAAACCCCCGATTAAGATTTACCAAAAAATTCAAATTTCAAAACCAAGCAGTTGATGAATATTCTCTTTGAAACAAAAATTCCTAAAAAGAAGATACACAGGTTGTTGTTAGATAAAGGTATCTTTAAAAGAGCTATTTTTCAGGCAGTCTCGACATGCTGATGGCTTGGCAGTTCTCCCCCAACTGTTCAATCGTTTTGGTTTTATACCACAAAGCATCAGATCATTTCATTGATGTTAATATTTTCAAAATACTAAATTCAAACTTGATTGGAGTTTGGTATTTTGGGACATAATTTAAACTAATTGGCTGAATTTGAATTTGTTTTGTCTCATAGCAACCCAGGTACTGCTCGCTGCTGGACCAAATGTTACGTTGTAAATTTTCCACCACACCGTGTGCTTGCTCAGTCCTTTAACTCTCAAAGGTACAGTACCCCGTACACCTTCATAATACTATAAATTCTGTGTCTTATGATTCTGCTCCACAGCTTCTTGATGAAAGAGCAGCGCGCTAAAAGCTAGTAGTTCCAAAGAAACCCATTGGACTATAACCTGGTGTTGCGATTTTTAACTTTAACAGAGGCAATGTCAGGTTTTCTTATATTATAGAGTCAGTACTGTTTCAACAAACTTGTAAGAAACAAACATTACAAATCATTGTATACCTTAAGTTACTGCATGGGTTTCGGCCTTTAATAGTTGTTTAAATAACTGATTGAACCGGACAAAATATTTACATTGGGAAAACAGGTAGTGTTCTTAAGTATTTCAAAGCCAAAACTAAAGGTAAGTAGATACTTTGAAAGGCAATTAAAAGTATAGAAAATAAATATTGTCATGAATCAAAACAACCACAAAAATAAAGATTCTAACAAACACAAAGCAGCAGGCAAACATCACTAGCAATGCTGCTCTTGACTGAAGAGGCTCGATGGCTGACTAAACAAGGGCTTAAGAGTCATACAGAAGTAAAACTCCAGCGCAGAGTCATAGAGATGTACAGCATGGAAACAGATCCTTTGGTCCAACTCGTCCATGCCAACCAGATGTTCTAATCTAATCTAGTAAGCACACAAAATATACAGCATCCTGCTTTTCCCATAGACGGGCTCAAAAGTGAGAAGGGAATTACTGCTAAGAAAGATTTAATATAGAAAAATATATGTAGTTCTCCTATAATGCTGTAGTTGCGTTCCAGTGAAACCTCGCTTAATAGACATAATGGGGTCTATGGGAAAACTAGGGGTGGGGCAGACCAGCAACAAACATCACTCATAGACTTTTGGGTGATTTTTCAGCTAACACAAAGTATAGCACAGCCTGAATGAAGGTTGAAATCATATTTATTAATGAAACAAAAGTACATTTAACACAATGCAGTTAAAAAAAATAAAGAAAACTGCTCTCTGCACAGTAACTCACAGAAAGCTGCTCTGTCGGCAGTTGACATCGCACGTTGGCAGAATGGCCCAGAGATTTCAGCGCGGATATCAGCATATGGGCAGAACAGCACAGAAATTTCAGCGCTGATATCACCGCATGGGCAGAATGGCGTGAAAATTTCAGCATGGATATCAGTACATGGGCAGAACGGCGTGGGGATTTCTGCGCGGATATCAGTACATGGGCAGAACGGCGTGGAGATTTCAGCGCGGATATCAGCATGTGGGCAGAACGGCGCGGGGATTTCAGCGCGGATATCAGTACGTGGGCAGAACGGCGTGGGGATTTCAGCTCGGATATCAGCACGTGGGCAGAACGGCGTGGGGATTTCAGCGCGGATATCAGCACGTGGGCAGAACGGCGTGGGGATTTCAGCGCGGATATCAGCACGTGGGCAGAACGGCGTGGAGATTTCAGCGCGGATATCAGCACGTGGGCAGAACGGCGTGGGGATTTCAGCTCGGATATCAGCACGTGGGCAGAACGGCGTGGGGATTTCAGCGCGGATATCAGCACGTGGGCAGAACGGCGTGGGGATTTCAGCTCGGATATCAGCACGTGGGCAGAACGGCGTGGAGATTTCAGCGCGGATATCAGCACGTGGGCAGAACGGCGTGGGGATTTCAGCGCGGATATCAGCACGTGGGCAGAACGGCGTGGAGATTTCAGCGCGGATATCAGCATGTGGGCAGAACGGCGTGGGGATTTCAGCTCGGATATCAGCACGTGGGCAGAACGGCGTGGGGATTTCAGCGCGGATATCAGCACGTGGGCAGAACGGCGTGGGGATTTCAGCTCGGATATCAGCACGTGGGCAGAACGGCGTGGGGATTTCAGCGCGGATATCAGCACGTGGGCAGAACGGCGTGGGGATTTCAGCGCGGATATCAGCACGTGGGCAGAACGGCGTGGGGATTTCAGCGCGGATATCAGCACGTGGGCAGAACGGCGTGGGGATTTCAGCGCGGATATCAGCACGTGGGCATAACGGCGTGGGGATTTCAGCTCGGATATCAGCACGTGGGCAGAACGGCGTGGGGATTTCAGCGCGGATATCAGCACGTGGGCAGAACGGCGTGGGGATTTCAGCGCGGATATCAGCACGTGGGTAGAACAGTGTGGAGATTTCAGCGCGGATATCAATGTGTGGGCAAAACAGCGGGAATATCAGTACATGGGTAGAACGGAGTGGTGATTTCAGCGCGGATATCAGTACGTGGGCAGAACGGTGTGGAGATTTCAGCGCGGATATCAGAACGTGGACAGAACGGTGTGGAGATTTCAGCGTGGATATCAGCAAATGGTCAGAACGGAGTGGAAATTTCAGCGCGGATATCAGTATGTGGGCAAAACAGCGTGGAGATGTCAGCGTGGATATCAGCAAATGGTCAGAAAGGTGTGGAGATTTCAGCGCGGATATCAGTACGTGGGAAGAATGACGTGGAGATTTCAGCGCGGATATCAGTACGTGGGCAGAACGGCGTGGAGATTTCAGCGCGGATATCAGTACGTGTGCAGAACGGCATGGGGATTTCAGCACGGATATCAGTACGTGGGCATAACGGCGTGGGGATTTCAGCGCGGATATCAGTACGTGGGCAGAACGGTGTGGAGATTTCAGCGCGGATATCAGAACGTGGACAGAACGGTGTGGAGATTTCAGCGTGGATATCAGCAAATGGTCAGAACGGAGTGGAAATTTCAGCGCGGATATCAGTATGTGGGCAAAACAGCGTGGAGATGTCAGCGTGGATATCAGCAAATGGTCAGAACGGTGTGGAGATTTCAGCGCGGATATCAGTACGTGGGAAGAATGACGTGGAGATTTCAGCGCGGATATCAGTACGTGGGCAGAACGGCGTGGAGATTTCAGCGCGGATATCAGTACGTGTGCAGAACGGCATGGGGATTTCAGCACGGATATCAGTACGTGGGCATAACGGCGTGGGGATTTCAGCGCGGATATCAGTACGTGGGCAGAACGGCGTGGGGATTTCAGCGCGGATATCAGTACGTGGGCAGAACGTGGAGATTTCAGCGCGGATATCAGTACGTGGGCAGAACAGCGTGGAGATTTCAGCGGGAACATCAGTACGTGTGCAGAACGGCGTGGGGATTTCAGCACGGATATCAGTACGTGGGAATAACGCCGTGGGGATTTCAGCGTGGATATCAGTACGTGGGCAGAACGGCGTGGGGATTTCAGCGCGGATATCAGTACGTGGGCAGAACGGCGTGGGGATTTCAGCTCGGATATCAGTACGTGGGCATAACGGCGTGGGGATTTCAGCGCGGATATCAGTACGTGGGCAGAACGGCGTGGGGATTTCAGCGCGGATATCAGTACGTGGGCAGAACGTGGAGATTTCAGCGCGGATATCAGTACGTGGGCAGAACAGCGTGGAGATTTCAGCGGGAACATCAGTACGTGTGCAGAACGGCGTGGGGATTTCAGCACGGATATCAGTACGTGGGAATAACGCCGTGGGGATTTCAGCGTGGATATCAGTACGTGGGCAGAACGGCGTGGGGATTTCAGCGCGGATATCAGTACATGGGCAGAACGGCGTGGGGATTTCAGCTCGGATATCAGTATGTGGGCAGAACGGCGTGGGGATTTCAGCGCGGATATCAGCACGTGGGCAGAACGGCGTGGGGATTCAAGCGCGGATATCAGCACGTGGGCAGAACGGCGTGGGGATTCCAGCGCGGATATCAGTACGTGGGCAGAACAGCGTGGAGATTTCAGCGCGGATATCAGTACATGGGCAGAACAGCGTGGGGATTCCAGCGCGGATATCAGTACATGGGCAGAACAGCGTGGAGATTTCAGCGCGGATATCAGTACGTGGGCAGAACGGCGTGGGGATTCCAGCGCGGATATCAGTACATGGGCAGAACAGCGTGGAGATTTCAGCGCGGATATCAGTACGTGGGCAGAACAGCGTGGAGAATTCAGCGCGGATATCAGTACGTGGGCAGAACAGCGTGGAGATTTCAGCGCGGATATCAGTACGTGGGCAGAACAGCGTGGAGAATTCAGCGCGGATATCAGTACGTGGGCAGAACAGCGTGGAGATTTCAGCGGGAACATCAGTACGTGTGCAGAACGGCGTGGGGATTTCAGCGTGGATATCAGTACGTGGGCATAACGGCGTGGGGATTTCAGCGCGGATATCAGTACGTGGGCATAACGGCGTGGGAATTTCAGCACGGATATCAGTACGTGGGCATAACGGCGTGGGGATTTCAGCGCGGATATCAGTACGTGGGCATAACGCCGTGGGGATTTCAGCGCAGATATCAGTACGTGGGCATAACGGTGTGGAGATATGAAAAGGGATATCAGTACGTGGGCAGAGCGACGTGGAGATTTCAACGCGGATATCAGCACATGGGCAGAGCGACATGGAGATTTCAGCGCATGGGTAGGACAAAGTTCATGAACCGATCCCCGCTGGAATCGCAGTACTATAAACAGAGGTAAGCATTCTCGAAAATACTGTTCCCTACTTCTTCAGTGACGTTATCGCCAAATTGCGCTGCCAGAACTACAGGCATTGGCATGTAAAGGACAGAAACAGATCCTTCGGTCCATGCCCACCAAATATCCTAAAATAAGATAGTCTCATTTGTCAGCATTTACCCATCTCCCTTTAAACCCTTCCTATCCATATACCCATCCAGATGCCTTTTAAATGTTGTATTTGTACCAGCCACCACCACTTTCTCTGGCAGCTCATTCCATACACGCACCACTCTCTGCGGAAACGATGCCCCTTATGTCCCTTTTAAATCTTTCACCTCTCACCTTCAAACTATGCCCTCCAGTTTTGGACTCCCCTACTTTGGGGAAAGAGAGCTTGGTTGTTCACCCTATCCATGTCCCTCATGATTTTATAAATCTCTATAAGGTCACCCCTAAGCCTCCAATATGCCAGGGAAAATAACTCCATCTTAGTCAGCCTCTCTCTAGATCAAACCCTCCAACCCTGGCAACATCCATGTAACTCTTTTCTGAACCCTTTCAAGTTTCACAATGTTTTCCCTATAGTATTTGAATGCTGCATTCCAAAAGTGGCCTAACCAATGTCCTATTTAGCTGCAACATGACCTTCCAACTCCGATACTCAATGTTCTGACTAATAAAATCAAGCATACCAAAACCTTCTTCGCTATTCTACCTACTGCAACTTCACTTTCAAGAAACTATGAAACTGCACCCCAAGATCTGTGTGTTCAGCAACACTCCCCAGGACCTTAGCATTAAGTGTATAAGTCCTGGTCTGATTTGCCTTATCAAATTGCAGCACATTACATTTTTAATTAAACTCCAACTTCCACTCCTCATACTTTGGGGAATGGGGAGTGGGGAATGGCAAGATAGATGGTGATTTCAATTAGATCATTTAAAAAAAAACACATTAAATAGCTGACAGTAAATTGTAAGCCACTATAATTGAGGTCAGCTTAGATCACAAGCTTTTGTTTGGTAAACTGGACATTAAATGAGTCCCACGCATTTTAATTATGGTTTGGCAAAGACTTCTTTTTATAATTATAACTAACAGAATGGAACATTTTGTACTTTATTCTTCAAAGAAATTTTACATTTTTAGTAAAGAGAAGTTTATTCAATGTAAAGGTTATGACAGGTTTGGAGAGGTAGACAAAGAAAAGCTGTTCCATCGGCTGACTGCACAGGAAGTAGGGAATACAGATTTAACATTGAAGCATGAGTGTCGGGCTGAATTTGAGGAAGAGCTTGCTTTCTGGAGCAAATAGTGAGAATTTGGAACTCACTGCCTTAAAAAGCAACGAAAGCAGAGACGATCAATGATTTCAACTGGATGAGCACAAAGGAAGGGAATTAGCAGAGATATGGGATTAGAGTCAGAGAATTGTGCTGACAGTAATGTTCTACAGGGAGAGACCCAAATGGGTCAAATACCTTCCTCCTGCGTTGTAGTCATTCTAGGATCTCATGGCCCTATGATGATACACACAGCCACATTTCAAAATCCCAAAGCAACAACCTAGAGAGACTCTTGTGCTTCTTATCTTGTAATCACTCACACAAAAACATCTTTAGCTTCTGTACTCAACATCAAAGTCTCCAGTCACACAATTATACAAGTCACCTGCAGCCTAGCAACCTGGCATTCACACAGGCAAATAAAATCAACCATGATCAATGATTAATCTGGAGGCTTTTAATATTTCAGCCTGTTTACTGAAACGAAGAAAGACTTGAGATGCTCAGGGTTCTTTTAGGAGAAATGAGAAGATTAAGGTGCACCACAACGGAGGTCTCAGTCATTAAGGATTGAAGGGTAAATAACAAGCTGCTGCCATGGTTCAGAAAAATAGAAGGTACAAAGTTATGGATGTTAAAAAGAATACAAGTGTGAGAAAAAAGATCTCTTTGCACAGAGGGTAGTCAGAAGATAGAATTCTCGGCTATATAACATGGTTCAGAATCTATAAATTCTATCATGCGACAACTTAACACTTCATAAAAGGAAACTGGGAATGAACTGGTAGACCTGAAAATTGACTGGGTGATGCAAATTTAAAAATAAATGAGTGAAGCTAGTAAACAAAAGGGCCACACTGGGTACCTCATTTGGTACGAAGATGCAAAAGATAGTCAAATTTATGTTTGTTGTATTATAGTTTTAAATTGAAGCCATTTTAGTGTGCTGTTTTTAAGATCCACTGATCTAAGTAAGGAATTAAACATCAATTCACAAACATCTGCTTTTAATACAAGTAGATTCTAGCAGATTCTGGAACACACTGTAAACAGGATAGCCAACATTCTTGTGCTCTCATCGCTCTGCTAACTTGGCTCAAAGAATTAGTAGCACAATTCAAGAATTGTTTAAAGGATTCAGATATTACGCTTTCCCCCCTTCAATTTCATAGCCTAGACAGCTGTTGAATACTGAGCTGGTTACAATCTGCAAAAGGTTCTATATAATTTTTGAAAGGACACTGCCAACTTATGAAACAATTGCTACCTGAGTAAACAAACTAGATATAACATGTAGGGATGAAAACTATAAGTTGCTCCTTCACCCAAGGTGCTAGGGACTGAATGAAGTCAGGTCTGACATACTCACTCAAGACAAGTCGGGATTACATGTTTAAATGCAATTGATTGTGTGGGGTGTAACTGCAGACTCACATGAGTGCAAAGAATTGATATAGTTTAAGGGCAATAATATAAAAAAAAGATTGGGGATTAAAAGAAAGTGGAGCAAATAGCTAAAGCGTGACAAGAAAAGCAAGGCACTTTAAGCTGAATACATATTCTTTCCACTATTAAGATTCCTCTTGCTTTCCAGTGCGCTAATTTTTTAAGGCGTTCCTTGGCCTTGCTGCCGCATCCATAATTAATCTCTCTCTCAGCTATATTCTCAATCTAGTACCTAAGACAAATTAAATCATTTGTCATACTGTTCAGGATTTACTCAAGGATTTCTCCCCAGATCATTAACTTATGTTTGAATTTAATGTGTTGCATTGCACCATACAGATAAAAAATATTGACAAACCAGTAGATACATTCTGAAGTTATCTTAAGATGATATAAAATCCAACAGTATAATCAAATGCCCAGTGTTCTAGAAATATCAATACAAATACCTTCTCCTGTACAATCATATAATCCTCTGCATAATCATTGAGCAAAGTAGCTTGCTCTGTTTTCTTTTCATAATTTCATGTGGAAAATACATCAATTGGTCTTCACGCATATTTTCCACATGTGAAATCCTGGCAATGTCCAGTGCCTCGATTCACCAAAATTCTGGCAATAGCTCTACCTTACATTTAACTTCAAAAACTTCAAAGATGGCGCAATAGCAAATACAATGATGTTTTGAAAAATTTAATTTGGCTTAAACACAGGATGTACTATGGGAAAATAATCCTTAAAAGATGTAAGGTTGAAGTCATGAACCACATCTGGAGAAAGTACAGCAGATCAACCATAGGGAGAGCTGAAGAGCTTTCTTTTTCACAAAGCAAGTTGTTCAGATGTGGATTTTTTTTTAAAAAATCACTCATGGGATGTGGACTTTCTTGGCTTTGGCAGCCATTGATTGCCCATCCCTGGTTATCCCACAAGATGATGGTGGTGGTGAATTGCCTTCATGAACTGCTGTGACCCATTTGGTACAGGTATACCGACAATGCTGTTATGGAGAAATCTTCATAGTTTTGACCCAGAGCCATTGAAGGAACAGCAATGTATTTCCAAGTCAGGATGAGGAGTGGCTTGAAGAGGAACTTGCAAATGCTCGTGTTCACTTATATGTGCTTTCCTTGTCCTTCTAGGTGGTAGTGGTCATGGGTTTTAAAGATGCCATTTATGAAGCCTTAGTGAATTCTTGAATTTTGTAGATGGTGTACACTCAGAAGAATATCATAATTTTGAATGATCTCCATTCTCACAGGAATGAATTCCTGATGAAGGGCTCTGGCCCGAAACGTCGAATTTCCTGTCCCTTGGATGCTGCCTAACCTGCTGTGCTTTAACCAGCAACACATTTTCAGCTCTGATCTGCAGCATCTGCAGACCTCACTTTTTACACTAAAATAAAACAGACTTAGTTTTTCTTCTCCATACTCTTTCCATAGCAAGAGAATTAATAATTTCTTACATTTTGCTGATACACATTTTAAATTCTAAAACAAATCCCAAAATAATTGCACATTGCAGATGTATGAAACGATGCAACTATCAGACAGAATTCCTGTAATATTTATGAAAATATTAATGCAATTAGGCAATTAAAACGTACAAATTATCAGCAAAATAAAACTGGAGAGCTCTTCTGCTGGCTTCAAGAGAGGCTCCACCAGATGCTTAAAATTTGCACATTAACAGTGCTACAAAACATGAAAGTGGTATGACTGGACTACTTAGGCTGCTAATAGACATAAAATGGCCTTCCTAATTTTGACTATTTGTTCTTCATTTTGAGAGTTTGGGCCAAAAGTTTAGAATCCAATATCATACAACATATCAGACAAGCAGAAAATATGTTTTCTTCTACTATTAAGGGCTTTACTTTTTCCCTGCTGTACTTCACTCAGGGCAATCCATCCTCTTCTGACAAGAGAGGACGCACAGGCAACAGTTCAGGTTTCAACATAAAGTACTTCTTTAGATTTAGTACCACTCAGAGCTTCACCTGACCATTGGCAGATAACCTTTACAGGGAGATTTGGCTGCAATAAAATATCCTAATGTGCTTTGTAGGAAAAGTGTATCACTATGAGGAGATATTAGGACATGATAAAAGTTTGGTCAGAGATGTAGGTTTTAAGGCAACACAGATGGAGAAACACAGGGAGGGAACTGAGAGCTTAGACAGTGGGTACCACTTGCACCAATGGAGGAATGAAAAGCCGGAGGTACACAAAAGACAGAATTGGAGGAGACCATGGAAGGTTGTAGGCTGAGAAAGATAGGGTGAACTGTAACTTATGCTGACTATGGAAACAGACCACAAGATACCAGGTAATTCTTCTTTATTCTACAAGGGAGAATAAACATACAAACCTACCAGATGAAAACCAGTTTGACTTGCATAAGATGGACAAATGAATAGGATTCATGAAATAAATATATATCCCTCCACTCTATCCAACACATAATATTTGACCATAAGAACTAGGAGCAATTCTACTCTGCAATTTAATACGATCATAGCTGATCTCATCTTGGGTCACTCCATTTTCCTGCCTGCTGAACATTACTAATTGAAAACCTATATCCTCATTAAATCTATTCAATGACCCAGCATACATCCCACTCTGGGGTAGTGAATTCCACAGACTGATGACCTTTTGGGAGAAGTTTTAAACTTGTTACCCCCTAACTCTAAAACAATGACTGCTCATTCTAGATTGCCTCACAAAAGGAAACCCCTCTCTAAGTCTATTGAGCATCTTATACACTTCAATTCAATCTCCTCTCATCCTTCTTAACTCTTGACAGTATAGGCCAAAACGGCTCAATCTTAATTCAGGAGACAAACCCCTCATCTCTGGAATCAATCTAGCAAACCACCTCCAATGCAACTACATTCCTCAAGTAAAGGGGCCAGAATTGTACACACTACTCTAGGTGTGGTCTCCCTAACACTGGACAGTTGCATCAACTCTACCCTACTTTTAAATTCTATTTCTTTAGCAAGAAATGTCAAAACGTCAGATCAGCCACAACTTCACTGAATGGCACAGCAGACTCAATGGGCTGAATTACCTATGCCTTAAGGATGAGAATTTTAAATTTGAAGTTTTCCAGCCAATGTAGATTAGTGAATGCAGGAGCAGGTGATCAGGACTTGTTGCAGGCAGTGCTTTGGAAGATCAAGAGTTTGTACAATTCTGTAGGGGAAGCCGCTGCCCACCAAGTTACCATTAGCGGTTTCTAGCCATAAACAGCACCAGCCCTCCTCTGCAAAGGTCTCACACCTGACAGCCCAAGCTGAGGCCTACACTGCACTTTCCGCAAAGGTGTCTTGAGACCATCCCTGTACTGTCCAAAGACAGAAGCAGTGGATGGCTATCTCACACGTGAGATCAAACAGGCACTCATTAGCGCGTAGACTCAGGGTGCAGGCAAATTGAACAGATTGATTCAAGGCAACAGCCTTTGGGTGATTAAATGTTTGCACTTCTGACAACTGTTTAGTGAAGACTACAGATTTCATATCTCATGATGTCTATGCAAGACAATTTGTTCTGAACTGATTGATACCTTTTGCAGAAAATTATCTATTCGTCACCCTTTGTATTAACTCTACATATTGTTAAAAGGTGAAAATGTGTCGCTGGTTAAAGCGCAGCAGGTCAGGCAGCATCCAAGGAACAGGAAAAAGCCCTTCATCAGGAAAAGGTACCAAGTTGTAAATACAGCACAAACAAAAAACAAGTTAATTCTGAGATTGTCGAACAAGTCCCTGGTCTGGCAATCCCACTGTTCCTTCGCCATTTGTTCATGTATACATCAGAGGAGGCTCTGCTCCAATGACTCTTCACTCACTGTGGCCTGTGTTTTGGTCTTCACTCAATAAGTGTCATGAAATTAGACGACAAAATAAAAAAACTCTTCTTACCATTCATAGGCAGGCACTAAAAGGGCCTGTTTGAGTTTAATTTTAAAAGAAAAGCTACAACACAATTTCATTTCTCCAGTCCACAAACTGCACTGATTTGGAGAATTGGTGTTCAGAGAAGTACTGTGATAACTGATCATTGACTGGAAATTGAACTGGACTAATCACACAAATACTAGATTAGAGTGGTGTCGGAAAAGCTCTATGCTACTTTCTCCCCACCCCCACCCACCTCTCATTTATCTCTCCACTCTGCAGACACCCTGCCTCTATTCCTGATGAAGGGCTTTTGCTCGAAATGTCGATTTTACTGCTCCTCAGATGCTGCCTGAACTGCTGTACTTTTCCAGCACCAATCTAATTTAGACTCTTGTTTCCAGCATCAGCAGTCCTTGTTTTTACCTAATCATACAAGTATTGTGACTACAAGGGTGGGCCAGAGGCTAGGAATCTTTCAGCAGGTAACTCACCTCTGACTCCCCAAAGCCTGCCCATCATCTGCAAGACCAGAAGTGTAATGCATGACTCCCCATTTGCCTGAATGCAGCACAGTTCCAACAACACTCATACCTCCCAGAACAAAGTTTTTTTTAATTTCAAAAATATACTTTATTCATAAAATAATTTGATGGTCTGTACAGTTGGTCATGCCATACACATGTAAACATTTACATACAGAGATCAGAATTTATCATTTTTATATTCCCAGTCTGTACATTTATCAATCATATGCCCATATATTTAGCTGAGGCATCAGCAGAGCCCAAATGACTGCATGGGCCCCCTGTTCTTCTTAGGCAGGCAGATGTTACACGGTGGTCTTTCCCCACCGCGCCTTGGCGGCTGCAGACCCAAGCTTCAGCGCGTCCCTCAGTATGTAGTCCTGGACCTTGGAATGTGCCAGTCTGCAACACTCAGTCGGGGTCAACTCCTTCAGCTGGAAGATCATCAGGTTCGGACCGCCCAGAGAGAGTCTTTCACTGAGTTGATGATCCTCCAGGCACAGTTGATGTTCATCTCGGTGTGCGTCCCGGGGAACAAGCCGTAGAGCACGGAGTCCCGCGTCACGGCGCTACTCGGGACGAACCTCGACAAACACCACTGCATTCCTCTCCAGACTTCCTCTGCATAGGCACATTCCAGAAGGAGGTGTGTGACAGTCTCGTTCCCCCCACAGCTGCTTCGAGGGCAGTGTGCGGTGCGGCTGAGAGTCTGGGCGTGCATAAAGGCTCTCACAGGCAGAGCCCTTCTCACCACCAGCCAAGCCATGTCTTGGTGCTTGTTGGAAAGTTCTGGCGATGAGGCATTCTGCCAAATGGCTTTGACAGTCTGCTCAGGGAACCGCTCAATAGGATCCCCCCTCTCCTTTTCCCGAAGGGTCTCAAGGACAATACGTGCTGATCACTTCCTGATGGACTTGTGGTCAAAGGTGTTTTTCTTCATAAATTTCTCCATGAAGGACAGGTGATACAGAACACTCCAACTACTCGGAGCGTTCCGCGGCAGCGAGGCCAGGCCCATCCTTCGCAACACCGGGGACAGGTAGAACCTCAGTACGTAGTGACACTTGGTGTGTGCACACCGGGAACCCACACACAGCTTGATGCAGCCACACACAAAGGTGGCCATCAGGGTGAGGGTAGCATTGGGTGTATTTTTTCCCCCGTTGCCCAGATCTTTGTACAGCGAGTCCCTTCAGACCCGGTCCATCTTTGATCTCCATATAAACTGGAAGATGGCTCGGGTGACCACAGCGACACAGGTTCTGGGAATAGGCCAGACCTGTGCCACGTATAATAGCAATGACAGTGCCTCACACCTGATGACCAGGTTTTTTCCCCGCGATGGAGAGCGGCCGTAGCTTCCATCTGCCCAGTTTCTGCCTCACTTTGTTGATACGCTCCTCCTAAGACTTGGCTCACGCCCCAGCCCCCCCCGAACCAAATACCCAGCACCTTCAGGTGGTCGGTCCTGATGGTGAAGGGGATCGAGGATTGGTTGGCCCAGTTCCCGAAGAGTATGGCCTCGCTCTTGCCTCGGCTTTACCTTGGCCCCCGAGGCCCATTCGAACTGGTCACATACGCACATCAGTCTGTGCACGGACAGCGGATCCGAGCAGAAAACGGTGACATCATCCATGTACAGGGAGGCCTTAACATGCAGGCCCAGGACAAAGCAGCCGCTTGATTAGCACATTCAGAAATATTCATGAACTTCACCACCAAAGCTCAGTAGCAAAACCACCTCCAAGTTCTCCTCTTTCAGTGCTGCTGGATCAATATCCTAGAATTCTGCCTCCAACAGCATTGTGGCTCTACCCATGTGCATGCTCCACATAGGTTTCAAGAAGGCAGCTCAAGAGAAATTATGGATAGACAATAAACCCTGACTCAGCTGCATCCCATGACTGAATAATAAAAAAAAGCAATATTAACTATCTACAAGATGCACTGCAGAAATTCACCAGATCTGCTTAGACAGTATTTTTCAAATCCACAGCTCCTTCCATTTCGAAGACAAGGCCATGATGTGGAGATACCAGTGTTGGACTAGGGTGGTCAAAGTCAGATGTTACAACTTCACCTGACAAAGTAGCAGTGCTCCAAAAGCTCGAGATGTTAAGTAAACCTGTTGGATTATAATCTGGTGTCGTGTAAGTTTTGACACAAAAGAACAAGGGCAGCAGATACATGGGAACATACCTGCAGGTTCCCCTTCACGATACTCACTATCCTGACATGGATATATATCGCTAGTCCTTCAGTGTCACTGGGTCAAAATCCTGCAATTCCCTCCCTAAAGGCATTTGGTGCATCCACACCAAATGGACTGCAATGGTTCAAGAAGGTACTTCATCACCAGCAACTTGGGATGGACAATTAATGCTGGCTTAGCAAGCGATGTCCACATCCCGCGAGTGAATTTAAAAAATCTGTATATATAACGATAAATTATCCTCAAAACGAGCATTTTTATAATATTCACAATAAGGCAATCTTCAACATTAGTAGTGACAGAAGAGCACAGATTATTAAATGGAATGCACAGCATAACTTGAAGCCATTTGTGATGTTTATGCTCCACAGGGGTCCACTCTCATTCCATTTACCACTTTTCACCCTATAAGCATTACTTTTACTCTCATTTACTCATCTAGCTTTATTCTGAAAACATAAGCTATTAATCTTAAACACTTCCTGTGGTATTCAGTTCAACATTCTAACCACTCTTCAAGTTCAAGATATTTCTGATTTCCCCAGTAATACCTTTAGTTACTATTTTGCATTTATATCCCACAGTTTCAGACACTCCCAGAAGTGTTAAACATCCTTTTCACATCTACCCTGTCTAACTCAAATCATTCTGAAGACTTTAATGAGGCCAAGTAGAAGTCTTGTTGTTGAAAGAAAAAAACCCAGTTGGTTTAATCTGTGAAGGAAATCTTTTCAATCCCACTGTAGGAACTAGCTACATTTTAATGCATGAAGCAAATTCTACATTTAGCTTTACGTTTCATTTCTGCAAATAAAACTGCCAGAAACAACTTTTTTCTAAAATGTTCAGTAATTATTAAGAAACGATCTCCTCTCAAGATCTGACATTTAGATATTAATGCAGAGGTCTACCATTAATATTTCCAATCATTCACGATAATCACAATGAGTCATAATGACGCTCATTTGTACCAGAAACATTTAATCATGCTATCTACAGTATATACTAGCAGATATTCAGCCCATAGCATTACTCATGGCAAGTTAGATGTCATTCATTGTGAAAGGGTAGAGGCATAATATGCAAAGAACAATATTCTACAACTCAAGTTTTAAGGCCATAAAATTTTAGTAATTGTTGAACAAACATTAGATAAGCTCATCTTAAATTTAAGTGCTATTCAGGCTGCACAGGAGAACCCTAGGTTTATCCATTATGCCACTCCATCAAGTGTTTGAGATAGAATCTGTGCTGTTTTTAAACAGTACACAAATCTGGGGGTGACACACAGGAGATAGATGCCCAAAAGTCCTTTTAATAGCATTTCCTTCCTTGCATTCTCTTACCTCAGTTTTTCCTTGATTCCTGTTAAATAGAGAGAGGAAGCAGATTAGTTTCATGCTTACCACTTCATCATTTAAAAACACATCTATCAGTCTTGGACAGCTACACTGCAACACAATAAAGATCACTTACTTGGCTATCCTTATTTTTCCGACTTCACCTCTTCCTGTTGCTTTAGCCCATTGCTGAGAAAGGTATTTAGGAACCTACAAACATGTGTAATACAAACAGACATTAACTATAAGTGTTAAAAGCAAAAATAAAACACAGCATGCTTATGTATTAGCCAGCATTATCATTTTTGCTAATTGTCCTCTGAGGAAGGAGAACTCAAAGTGGGGAATTAGAATCAGTTGCACACCCCAGGGAGGTGAAAAAGTGAACAGTAGAAAGGGTGGGAAAGCTGTAGAGCACAAAAGGGAACGTGAGCGCCCATACGGAGGGAGTCAAATTTCAAAAACTGATCACACATTGCATATGGAGCTATTTCAGATTGCAAAGAGGAGGAATTTCTAAAACATTTTTGTTTTAAATAACTCGAAGAACATGTAATATATCCCCAGTGATTCTTTGTGCAGAGATTCATTTTAAGATGTCAAAGAAATCGACATCTGACATCCATACACTGCATATTATGGATTTATCTGGATTATAACGTCTGTCCACTATTTATCCTAACTACCAAAAGAATTCTCTGCCACAAAAAGGGACTAAGGCCAAAATATTGAATGTTTTCAAGAAGGAGTTAGGTATGGTTCTCAGGGCTAAAAAGGATCAAGGGGTACAGGGAGAAAGTGGGAACAGAATATGGAGTTGGATGATCAGCCATGATCATATTAAATAGCAGAGGGTTGAATGGACTATTTCTGCTCCTATGCTGTATCTTTCTTAGACACATAGCAGCATGTGTGAATAATAATGTACATGCATCTTTTTCACATTAAAAATAAATCATGTTTTACATTCTTTCCACTAAGATACAGGGGTGTGGCAGTGAAAGGTGATTGGACATTTGTGAAAGGAATGACCAAAGTTTCCACTAAAAAATGTGACAAGTCTAAGTGCTCTTTCATTTGGGTCCTAGAAAATAATAAGTTTTTCCTCTAGCAACCGCAGTTGCATAAAAACATGTTATGTAAACAAGAATGACAATGCCCTCTACTCCCATTTGCTTGTCCCCCTGAATTAGACAAAGAAAAAAAATAAGTTGCATCTTTCATACAAACTCAAGAAACTGGAGTTGGGGTGAGGGAGTGCAGAACTAGAGGGCATAGATTTAGGGTGAGAGGGGAAAGATATAAGAGAAACCTAAGGGGCAACTTTTTCACACAGAGGGTGGTGCGTGTATGGAATGAGCTGCCAGAGGAAGTGGTGGAGGCTGGTACAATTGCAACATTTAAAAGGGATCTGATGGGTACATGAATAGGAAGGGTTTAGAGGGATACGGGCCAAGTGCATCTTTCAACACAAGAAACTTAAAATTCATCACTTGGTTTTTCAAATTATTTCATTGAAGCAAAACATTACAGAGGTCAAAACATAATACAACTTCCCCATCATCAAAATTATTTTGGGAATTTGAGTTCTTAAAATCGGACAGAACCACAGATTTTCCAATCATCCATCTGCCCCCTTCTGTGATTAAAATTAAACAATTGAATCAATGTGAAATTTAGTTGGGTAGAAAAACATGGAAATTAAATTTCAATCATCTGGAAAGTACTCGAAAAGTACTTTGAGCAATTTGATTAGTTTACTTTCCCGATTTCATTTTGTGATTACTGTGTTGGGTTTACAGGTCTTCTGAACAGACTGATTTTTATTCCTGCTCTATACTGGGTTGATTGGAAGAGTGTATATCTGATATGAATACAAAAATTCTAAGGTGAAGTGTGACTCAGAAATGTGAAAGGAGGATATCAAGTGTGACTGGTGAGAGCGTGCACAGCAACAATAATTATACTGTGCCTACCTGTACCCTCACCATCAAGACAGACCTCCTCCCCCTGCCTACGCTGAACTGATTGTTTGCAACCATGGCATCCTGGTCAGAACTGAGCAAACCTCTAATCAAATTACCTGTCTTTTTCTCTTCTGCAATCCATCTGCCACTTCTTTCTAAAATGGGCTTTGGGGAGGGAATCGGCAATTGGATTAGACTGCTCTACACCAACATTTGTCAGTGCAGTCTCAATCAATGGGTGGGAATCAGATAGCTTCTCAATCAGACTTGGAGTCAGGCAGGGCTGCCCTCTCTCTCCTGTGTGTGTGTGCTGAATAGAGCCATTTGCCGAGTCCATCAGGAAGGATGTGAGCCTAAGAGGGGTGACTATTCCTGGCAGCGGGGGCCTGCACGTTAAGGCCTCCCAGTATATGGATGACGTCGCCATTTTCTGCTCAGATCTGCTGAGCGTGCACAGACTGATGTGCGTATGTGACCAGTTCGAATGGGCCTCGGGGGCCAAGGTAAACCGAGGCAAGAGCGAGGCCATGCTCTTCGGGAACTGGGCCGACCAATCCTCGATCCCCTTTACTGTCAGGACCAACCACCTGAAGGAGCTGGGTATTTGGTTCAGGAGGGCTGAGGCGTGCGTCAAGTCTTGGGAGGAGCGTATCAGTAAAGTGAGACAGAAACTGGGCAGATGGAAGCTACGGTCGCTCTCCATTGCGGGAAAAAAACCTGTTCATCAGGTGTGAGGCACTGTCATTGATGTTATATGTGGTACAGGTCTGGCCTATTCCCAGAACCTGGGAGAGACTCGATGTATAAAGATCTGGGCAACGGGGGAAAAAAATACACCCAATGCTACCCTTACCCTGATGGCCACCTTTGGCTGCATCAAGCAGTGTGTGGATCCCCAGTACGCAAACACCAAGTGTCACTACGTACTGAGGTTCTACCTGTCCCCGTTGTTGCGAAGGATGGGCCTGGCCTCGCTGCCGCAGAACGCCCTGAGGAGTTGGAACGCTCTGAGGAGTATCACCTGTCCTTTGTGGAGAAGTTTATGAAGAAAAACACTTTTGACCACAAGTCCTTGAGATCCTTCAGGAAAAGGAGAGGGCGGATCCTGTCGAGCAGTTCCCTGAGCAGACTGTCAAAGTCATTTGGCAGAATGCCTCAACACCAGAACTTTCCAACAAGCACCAATACATGGCTTGGCTGGTGGTGAGAAGGGCTCTGCCTGTGAAATCCTTTATGCACGCCCGGACTCTCAGCCGCACCGCACGCTGCCCTCGAAGCGGCTGCGGGGGGGGACGAGACTGTCACACACTTCCTTTGGAATGTGCCTATGCAGAGGAAGTCTGGAGAGGAATACAGTGGTTTTTGTCGAGGTTTGTCCAAAGCAGCGCCGTGACGCGAGACTCCGTGCTCTACAGTCTATTCCCCGGGACGCACACCGAGACGAACATCAACTGTGCCTGGAGGATCATCAACTCAATGAAGGACGCTCTCTGGGCGGTCCGAAACCTGTTGATTTTCCAGCTGAAGGAGTTGACCCCGACTGAGTGTTGCAGACTGGTACATTCCAAGGTCCAGGACTACGTGTTGAGAAACGCGCTGAGGCTTGGGGCAGCTGCTAAGGTGCGGTGGGGAAAGACCACCGTGTAACATCTGCCTGCCTAAGAAGAACAGGGGGGCCCATGCAGTCATTTGGGCTCTGCTGACGCCTCAGCTAAATATATGGGCATATGATTGATAAATGTACAGACCTGTATGTACAAATGCTAAATTCTGATCTCTGTATGCAAGTGTTTACATATGTATGGCATTACCAACTGTACAGACCATCAAATTATTTTATGAATAAAGTATATTTTAGAAATTAAAAAAAATCTGCCACTTCTTTCTCATTTTTTCCCTACAGACTCAATAAGCTGCCAATGTCCTCCTTTCTGATTTGCATCCTCCAAAAATCACTCTCTGTAAAATAAAGTTGCCTACATCCTTTTTAAGTCTTTCTCCTCTCACCTTAAAATATGCCACTTAGTTTTGAACATCTAGGGCTATTCACCCGTGCTAATCGCCTTATCTATACCCCTCATTATTTTATAAATCTCTAGACGGTCACCCCTCAACCTTCGACACTCCAGGGAAAAAAAAAGTGGCAGCCTATGGGCGGCATGGTGGCTCAGTGCTAAGCCTCACAGCACCAGGGACCCAAGTTCAATTCCCACCTTGGGCAACTGTCTGCGTGGAGTTTGCACATTCTCTTTGTGTCTGCATGGGTTTCCAAAGATGTGCAGGTTAGGTGAATTGGCCATGCTATATTGCCCGTAGAGTTAGGTGCATTAGTCAGGGGTGAATGTAGGAGAATGGGTTTGGGTGGGTTGCTCTTCAGAGGGTTGGTGTGGACTTGTTGGGCCGAAGGGCCTGTTTCCACACTGGGGGGAATCTAATCTAATCTATACTTATAACTGAAACCCTCCATTCCCAGCAATATCCTAGTAAATTGTTTCTGAAACCTCTCCAATTTAATAGCCTTTCTATAGCAGGGTGACCAGAACTGCACACACAGAACTGTACTCCAGAAGAGGTCACATCCATGACCCATACAACCACAACATGACATCCCAACTCCTATACTGAAAAGGTCTGAACAATAAAGGCAAGCTTGCTAAATGCCTCCCTTAACCAGCCTGTCTACCTGCAACACAAATTTTAACTTGAATCCCTAGGTCTCTCTGTTCTACAACACTACTCAAGGCCAGACTTTTAATTGTGTAAGTCCTGCTCTTGTTTTACTATAGAGTCATAGAGATATACAGCATGGAAACAGACCCTTTGGTCCAACCCGTCCATGCCAACCAGATATCCCAACCCAATCTAGTCCCACCTGTCAGCACCTGGCCATATCCCTCCAAACCCTTCCTATTCATTTACCCATCCAAATGCCTCTTAAATGTTGCAATTGTACCAGCCTCCACCACATCCTCTGGCAGCTCATTCCATACATGTACCACCCTCTGTCGCCCTTGTAGGCCTCTTTGACTCCCAACCCCAGGGAAAAGACTTTGCCTATTTACCCTATCCAATCCCCTCATAATTTTGTAAACCTCTAGAAGGTCACCCCTCAACCTCTGAAGCTCCAGGGAAAACAGCCCCAGCCTGTTCAGCTTCTCCCTGAAGCTCAAATCCTCCAACTCTGGCAACATCCTTGATCTTTTCTGAACCCTTTCAAGATTCACAGCATCTTTTTGATAAGACGACCAGAATTGCACGCAATATTCCAAAAATGGCCTAACCAATGTCCTGTATCACCACAACATGACCTCCCAACTCCTGTACTCAATACTCTGACCAATAAAGGAAAGCATACCAAACACCTTCTTCACTATCCTATCTACCTGCGACTCCACTTTCAAGGAGCTATGAACCTGCACTCCAAAAGTCTCTTTGTTCAGTAACACTCCCTAGGACCTTACCATTACGTGTATAAGTCCTGCTAAGATTTTCTTTCCCAAAATGCAACACCTCGCATTTATCTGAATTTAACTCCACCTGCCACTTCTCAGCCCATTGGCCCATCTGGTCAATATCCTGTTGTAATCTCAGGTAACCCTCTTCGCTGACAACAACAACTCCAATTTTGGTGCCATGTGCAAACTTACTGCCTGTACCTTTTACGCTGGCATTCAAAATGCAATACCTCGCATTTATTCAAATGAAACTCCACCTGCCACTCCTCAGCCCACTGACTCAGTTGATCCAAGATCTCTTTGTAATTTTAGAAAACATTCTTCACTGTCCACTACATCACCAATTTTGGTGCCATCCTCAAACTTACTAACCATGACTCTTATAATCTCAACACAGTTACCACCTTTCTTAAACAGTAAAACTGGTACCAATACAGCAATGGACAAGATAAAAAGGTAAATTTAAATCTTCCCAGTGAGCCAAGCACTCAAATGGAAGAGACTTAGAGTTATCTGAAACTCTTTCCCCAGGGTTTCCTCCAGAAACTTCAACTAGGTTATCATCCAGGACAGCATTAATATCACACCAAGTTCACTCTTTAGCATACCTAGCTTTGCTCATCTACACTGGCTACTGACAATAATGCTTTAGATTTCAAAGTCTCATTTTTTAAATCTTCCTTTGGTTTCCCAGGGTCTAGACCCCTCCAAGCCTATTACCCATGTCATATCCTTCACTTCTCTGGTTTGCTGTGCGCTCACTTCTCTCTTTTTCAGGCAGTACTTTCAGGAATTTCTAAGTATGGGAGTTAACACATCATGTTGAAGTTGTATGCGACATTGGTGAGGCCTCTTCTGGAAGACTGTGTCCAGTTCTGGTTGCCATGCTCCAGGAAGGATATTATCAAGCTGGAGAATATTCAGAAAAGACTTACCAGCACATTGCTGGGAATGGACAGACAGAGTTACAGGGAGAGGCTGGGGTTTTCTCACCAGACTATTGTAGGTTGAGGGGTGACCCTATAGAGTTTATAAAATCATGAGGGGTACAGATGAGGTGAATGGCAGGTGCTTTTTCCCTGGAAAAGGGGACTTCAAGACTAAGGGGCATATTTTTAAGATGAGAGAAGGATTTAAAAAGCACGAGCTCAACACTTTTTACACAGAGAGTAGTTCATATGTGGAATGACCTTCCAGAGGGAATGGTGGGTGCTGGTACAGTTACAATGTTTGAAAGACATTTGGATAAGATACATGAATAAGAAATGTTTGGAGAGATATGGGCCAAGCACAGGCAGGTGGGACCAGCTTAGTTTGGGATTATGGTCAGCATGGACTGGGTTGGACTGAAGGGTCTGTTTCCATACTGTATGACTCTATGGTGCCTACACTGTAAAATGCCCGTTGTGAGTCATTGCCCCTCACTCCTCTTAACATCTCCTCCTCAAACTTCCAATCTATTCACCTGACGTCTCGAAGGGATACCTTGAGAGGTTTCCATTATAAATGAAAGCTGTTATGGGTCATCCATAGCGCTATGCATAGTAATTTGAGGAGAATGACACTATGTATCAAAAAACTGCATCAAATGGTGCAGTGCAAGATAATTCTGCTTGGAGACATTGGGTTAGCAGTGAGTGGATTCTAAGTGTCCTGAAAGGTGTTGAAGGTAGCAGTTTACAGACAGTTATAAAAGGTCAGCTTAAAGGTAAAGTCACTATAGTCCCAGATGACCGTAGGTCTGCTCTCCCATTAGACAGAAATGAGTAGTGGTGGTTTAACCTGTGGGTCACCTCACGTTGGGCAAGGAGAGAGGTTGAGAAGGAGAGTTCTGCATGGTAAGCTCAGCCAATGCAGGAATTGAACCATACACTGGTGGCATCACTGAATAACAAACCAACCAGCCAAGCTAATCCACTCCACTCTACAATGGTCAACTTACTTCAGCAATGAAAGGTTTTGGGATCAAGGATAGATAATTAGTACTTCTACCTGAATACAATGGTTAATATGTTTCAAGTTACCATGCAGAAAGAGAAAGCCATTTCTGAGATCAGGTTATAGGCTCCTCTACAAATCAGTGAACAGCACTGGCTGACAGAAGACAATGATCAGACAGAGAAATGGCTGCTCACAACTTATTGGAGACATATCCTGTAGCTAGGAATTCTGAAACACTTGTCCAGTAATGACCAGTGAGAAGAATCATTTGACAGGCTTTACTGCTTGTGATGAATTTTAAAAGAAGCTCAGAAATGAAAGTGCCTTGACTTTCTACTTTGATGAATCAAGGTAGCACAATGGAAACTGGGAATAAATGAGCACTATTTCTGTAAGAACTAATGATTCAAATATGTGATTCGTATAAAAGGGAATGCTCCTCACTATAGTTTAAAAGCTGACTACAAAAGGAAGTGTTTGATCAAGTTTTTTTTAAACTCAGTTATCGCAAAAGTTTAAAAACATTAAATTTTGTGTCATTATTTCAGAAACTAACTTAACGTTGCAATTCCTTTAAATGGTATTTTTTTAAAAACAGAGTTCATAACTAGATGTAAGACATCCAATTGTAATCTACCCTCTCTGCTTGTCACTCACTTTAATCCTCCAAAGTTAGGCATCCACAGACCATTTAATTTAATGGACATATATTGTAACTGGAGTTAAACCTACAGTCTCCTGACTCACCTGTGAGCAACTACATAATAGATCTGCTGGTACTTTAATAAATATTGTTAAACAGTTTGAAGGGCATAACAGAGGAATGAAAGGTAAATTGACAGCAGGTCCAGATGGACACACACAGGCAAATAATAGGATAGGATGAAACACCAAAAGCAACAGGATTACTAAAAAGGTCCAAGATAAAAAAAAAATTGAGCTTGTCTAACTGTTTAAAAAAAGGTAAGCACCCAGACCCTGCAGAGATGGAAAGTCATCAGTAACTGGCTAACGGATAGGTAACACAGAGGAGCTGGTGTAGGCCATTCAGCCCTTTGAGCCTACGCTGCCATTATAAATCATGGCTCATCATTTACCCTGATGTCATATTCTTGTGCTCTCCTATATTTCTGGCCATTCTTTAGTAACAAGAGATTTAGCAATCTCTGTTTCAAACTTAGTTCATGACTAAGCTTGCTGAGGTAGAGGATTCCAAATATTCACCATTGTCTGAGTGAAGACCTTCCACCTCATCTCAATCCTAAACAGCTTGTTTTTTTATTCTAAGATTGTATCCCCAGGTTCTACACCACCATCCCAGGAATCAATCACCACCAAACATCATTCCTTAGGCACAATACTCCAAGTGCAGGCTCATCAGTGTTCCTTGTAAGTGAAGCAAGACTTCTTTGCTCCTGTACTGAAAACCTCTTGTAATACAGGCAAAAATGCCACCAGCCTTCTGAAGAGCTTGCTACACCTACATGTTCGCCTTCAGTGACTCAGAACCTGCAGATACCTAAATGTGTTTTGAACTTCAATGCTTTAGAGTTAGGCAGTTAAAACAATCAAACAATATCACAGCAGAAAGGACAACTAATATTGTTCCACGTCACAAAACACAATGTCATGATTTCAGCAAACCCTGCTACAAGACAAAAAGGAAACCCTAGCTTATTTTGACAGGGCAAAGGGCCACTTGAGAGAATGAAGTTGCTGTAGGTAGCCCCACATTCTGCACAAATCCATTGGGTCTCTGGCAAAAGCTAGATATGCCTCAACAATTTTTTAAACATAGCATGCAAAAAAAAAAACGTTTTCTACAGAAGGAGCTGAGTAAGTTGGACATCGGACTTATTTGATGCAATCCTCTCTCCAAAATTAGAGTGAGGTGACATTAATGACCATGAAGAACTCAGTGGAGGTACATGGATCAGAGCAAGTGGTTCACTGTCAGAACTGCCATCCTTCAAGTGAAGAAGCTGAACTGAGGCATTTTGTTCCATTTGTTCACACTTTATGGGTGTCACCTCCATTCCCACCAATTTTCTCATTGGCTGTGCAGGCCTCCAAGGCCCAGGCATTTCAGTGATTTACGGAATTGGAAGTCAATGCTGTGACGGTATGCTGACCCCAATCACCAAGCATGGAACCCTGCTCTCACAGCCACACAGATTAGAAGGAACACTGACATGGTTCATCCACTCCTAGTTACCACCTTAATGGATCATTACAAGTCGTTTGATACAACTAAGTTATTGCTAGGCCGTTACAGAAAGCAGAGAAGAACCAACTGAACGTTTTGGTTTCCTTTACCTAAGGGAAGATGTATTGGAGTCATCAGTGTGAGTCCAGAGTCACTGACAGGCCAGATGAAGTTAGGGTGGCTGCTTTTCTTTCCTCAAGGACATTAGCAAACCAGATGGGTTCTCAACAACAATCCAGTAGTTTTACGATCCTCATTATTAAGACTTGCCTTTTAATACCAGATTTATTTAATTAACTGAATTCACACTCAACTGTAGAATTTAAAGCGATATCATTAATCCAGGGATCTAGCCCAACAACATAACCACAACACTATCTAGGAAAATTTGGACCCAACCAGGACAACCAGTACCTCTCCGCTCTCACCCTCTCTCCAGCCTATCACCCTCACCTTCCACTTATCACATTCCCAATGCCCCTCCCCCCAAGTACCTCTTCACTACCTTTTATCTTAGCCTGCTTGGCACACCCTCCTCATTCCTGAAGAAGGGCTTATGCCCGAAACGTCGATTCTCCTGCTCCTTGGAGTTGCATGACCTGCTGCGCTTTTCCAGCAACACATTTTTCAGCACAACACTATCTTACCAATTAACCTTGTCTACATACAGTAGCATTTAATCTGGATCCAAACTGTATTATGTGGATTTCCATCTCCCTAGTAGCATTAAACAATCTGATGGCAAAACATCTAGTGCGGTCAGATAGGGATCTGAAATTTCTGCTTTCTTACACAAGAGGTTTGCGAAACAACTACTGGAACACATTTCCAGCTGTGGCTGTTTTAAAGCAGCTGCCGAATTGCAGTTTCAGATTTCCGTGTGGGGAAACACCTGGCCAGTTGTGATTATACAATCGCTCGATTTCACCTCACTGGCATGGCAGAGGGTGCAGATTATTCGGGTTCCTGATTCTGAGGGTGAAGTCTGCAAACTGGTGAAAATTTAGGAGAAAAGTGGACTGGAAAACCCCATAATTATGTCAAACAAGCACCAAGGACAGATGTGACATCTTCAAAACAGGTCCAAACCAAAACGAAGGCAAGCTCCTGCGACAAGGCGGTAATGGCCCTACCTCTCAACCAGGAGGCCTCAGTTCAGGTCCCACCTGTCCCAGAGGTAAATCATTACACCTCTAAACAGATTGATTAGAAAATATCTAAGAGAAACTAAAGGTATATATGTTACAATGGTTAACGGGACAAGGCACACCAAATACGACCGACAAGAAGTACACTAATGCAAATGAGACTGGAGCAGGATTGCAAACTTAGGGAACTCAGAACAAAGACAAATATCTCACACAAGTTAGGAGGCAAAAACATCAACTTAAAAAGTGAAGAGTCATCGAGATGTACAGCACGGAAACCGATCTCTTTGGAAGATTAGATCACAAGACATACGAACAGAAGTAGGCCATTCATCCTATTGAGTCTGTACCGCTGTATAATGGCTGACCTGATAGTCCTCAACTGCACTTTCCTGCCTCAGTCCTGTAACACTCTATTCCCTCACTTACTGAAAATCTATCTAACTCAGCTGCGAATATATTTAATGAACCAGCCTCGACAGCCCTAAGTGGTAAAGAATTCCACAGGTTCACAATCATCTGAGAAAATAAATCCTCCACATCTCTGTCTTTTGTGGGTGTCCCGTTACTTTGAGATGATATCTCTCATCCTAGATACTCCAACAAGGGCAAGTAAACTTTCTGCATCAACCCTGTTCTCTAAGAATCTTGTATGCTTCAGTAAGGTCACCTCTCAATCTTCTATATTCCAACGAGTACAGGTCCAACCTGCTGAGTCACTCCTCATAAGACAGTGCCCCCAAGACTTAGATGAACCGAGTGACCCTTCTCTGGACTGACTCCAGTAAATCTTTCCCTGGATAAAGGAAACCAAGACTTCTCACAATATTCTAAGCATGGTCCAACTAGTTTATTATATATTTTTAAACAAGATCTCTCCACATTTACACTCCATTCCTTTTGGAATAAAGACCGACATTTCACTTGCCTTCCTTATTATCTGCTGAGTTTCTAATCCCTGCTGTGCTTTCTCCAGTTAAATTATATTCAACTCCTCTATCCTTGCTAATCCCATAACCTTGCTGTTCCCCAATTCCATTTGCCAAGTTCTGTTCAGTCCTATCCTATTTAAATCTCTTTTTTAGACTCTGTGCCATCCTCATCACTTGCCTTCCCAGCTATTTTTGTATCATCCACAAACTTGGCTTTAGTACCTTCACTTTCTTCATCCAAATCATGAATATGTACTGCAAATAACTGTGGCTCCAGTATGGATCCCTTTGGCATACCACTAGTTACAGGTTGCCATCTTGACAATGTCTTCCTTAGCCAATCTTCTATTCTTGCCAATATGGTACATCCAAAATCATGAGTCAGGATCTTATTAAGTACCTTATCAAATGCCTTCTGAAAATTCAAGTGTATTACATTCAATGTTCCCTCTTTATCTATCCTGCTTATTACACAGTCACAGAGATGTACAGCATGGAAACAGACCCTTCGGTCCGACCCGTCCAGATATCCCAACCCAATCCAGTCCCACCTGCCAGCACCCGGCCCATATCCCTCCAAATCCTTCCTATCCAGATATCCACCTAAATGCCTTTTAAATGTTGCAATTGTACCAGCCTCCACCACTTCCTTTGGCAGCTCCATACATGTACCACCCTCTGCATGAAAACGTTGCCCCTTAGGTCTCTTTCATTTCTTTCCCCTCTCATCCTAAACCTATGCCCTCTAGTTCTGGATTCCCTGACCCCAGGGAAAAGACTTTGCCTAGTTACCCTATCCATGCCTCTCATAATTTTGTAAACCTCTAGAAGGTCACCCCTCAGCCTCTGACGCTCCAGGGAAAACAGCTCCAGCCTGTTCAGCCTCTCCCTATAGCTCAAATCCTCCAAAATTTGTCAGGCTTAATTTCCTTTTATGAGGCCAGTGCTGACTCTGCTTAATGATATTATGGATTTCTAAATGCTCTACCACTACACCCTTCATAATAGATAAATAACCTTTTCCCAGTAACAGATGTTGTTAACCAGCCTATAGTTTGCTCATCTTTTAAGAAGTTTTGCCTTTTTAAATGAAGGGGCTACATTGGCAGTTTCCCAATCCTCTGGATGTTTCCAGAATCTAAGGATTCTTGGAAGATTTCTACCAGAGCACCCATTAGCTCTGTAGCTAGTCCTTTTAATATCCTGGGACGCATCCCATCAGGTCCAATTAGTTTTAGTCCCATTAATTTTCCTGTACTTTCTCGCTAGTGATAGTTACTGTGTTTATTTTCTCTCCTGCTTTTGCCCCTTTAGATGTTTGCAATTATTTGTACCTTCTGCTGTGAATTCACAGTAATATGAATACTGAATTCAACTTCTTTGTCATTCCCTGATTCCCCATTATTTCCCTAGCCTTGCTCTCTGAGGGTCTTATGTTAACTTTCCACTCTCTTTTCCTTTTCACATATTTAAAAAAAAAACCTCTTGCTATCTGCCCTGATATTACTTTCAAGTGCATTTACTCCGAAAGCTAGTGCTTCCAAATAAACCTGTTGGACTATAACCTGGTGCTGTATGATTTTTAATTTTGTACACCCTAGACCAACACCAGCTCCTCCAAATCACTACTTTGACCACCTTTTGTTAGTTTTTAAAAACTTTCTGGTCCTCTGGCTTATGCTAATCTTTGCCTCAGTGCATTTTTTTCCTTTCAGTTTAATTCTACCCTTAACTTCTCTGGTTAGCCATAGTTGGCCTGTCTCATTCCTAGAGTCCTCCTTTCTTACTGGGATATATCTTTGGTATGAGCCAGTTTCTTAAATGTCCGCCATTAATTATCAAACATCTTTGCTGCTAATGTCCTTGCCCTGTCCACTCCAGCCAGGTCTGCCCGGATTCCTTTGTAATTATCCTTATTTAAGTTTAGCACAGTTGTTTCCAACCCTGAAAGGCTTTTTGAACTACGTCAGAAGTTAAAGATGATAATAACATCGGCAAAAGACAGTTTAGGAAAGATTCAGTGAAACAGTTAAGTGACGATTTTAATTAAGTCTGCATTCTTGCCGATGGTATTCAGGTTTAAGTTATGGAATGAAGAGCAGACAAATGATAAACATTAACACAAATAAAGGTGTTATTTGAAGTTAAATTGGAAAGCTACAGGTCAAATAACATTCGCCCAATGATGGAGAAATTGCACAGGTGCCCTGTGAACCCCTTGTCTGTATCTCCAATTGCTCCAATAAAATTAACAATTGCTCTTGGACTGCAAGGTCATTCTTCAAAAGAAGGTGGCAGTGGCTGTTGTGCTGCAGTGATAGTATCCCAACCTGAACCAGGAGGCCCGGGTTCAAGTCCCACATGCTCCAAAGATGTGTCATAATGCCTCTAAACAGTCAATTAGGAAATTACCTCAAAAGGGAAAAAAGGACAGACCAGAGGAAGGGAACAACACTAATAGGGGAACAGAGAGAGTCATAGTGTCATACAGATGTACAGCATGGAAACAGATCCTTTGATCCAACTCATCCTTGTCGACCAGATATCCTAAATAGAGTCCCATTTGCCAGCACCCAGCTCATATCCCACTAAAGCCTTCTTTGTTCATATACCCATCCAGATGCCTTTTAAATGTTGCAATTGTAGCAGCCTCTACCACTTCCTCTGGCAACTTCTTCCATACAAGCACCATCCTCTGCATGAAACAGTTGCCCCTCTGGTCCCTTTTAAATCTTTCCCCTCTCACCCTAAACCCGTGTCCTCTAGTTCTGGACTCCTCCACCCCAGGGAAAAGACCTTGCCTATTTATCGTACCAATGTCCCTCATGATTTTGTAAACCTCTGTAAGGTCACCCCTCAACCTCTGACACTCCAGGAAAAACCACCCTAACTTATTCAGCCCCTCCCTATAGCTCAAATCCTCCATTCCTGGCAACATCCTTGTAAATCTTTTCTGAACCCTTTCAAGTTTCATAACATCTTTCTGATAGGAAGGAAACCAGAATTGCACATAACATTCCAACAGTGGCCTAACCAATGTCCTGTACAGCCACAACACGACCTCCTAACTCCTGTACTCAATACTCTGACCAATAAAGGAAAGTATACCAAACACCATCTTCACTATCCTATCTACCTGCAACTCCACTTTTAAGGAACTATGAACCTAACAGTTCAAGCTGTCCTTGATCAGCAAACTCCCCATGACCTTACAATTAAGTGGATAAGTTAACCCGGATTTGCCTTTCCAAAATACAGCACCTCACATTTATCTAAACTGAACTCCATCTGTCACTCCCCATAACAAAGTTTTAGAAATTGTTGCCTGCAGATATTTTGAGTTTCATTATTAATTCCAGTGCCTGGACCCATTGAGAAACTTTTTCAGGAATTTGTAGGATTCATTAGCTATTGTCAATGGCATTTGCACCACGCATAAAAGATACATACAATAGTGAGAGCTGGATTCTGTATCTATTCATAAAAAAACTCAGTTTTACAGATGGGAGAAGGATGTGACATTAAAGGTTTAAACATTACAAGATCAGACACAAGATGGATGTTACACAAGTTGTCAGATTTCAAACATTAACTCTTTTTTCTGTCCACCGATATTGCTGGATCTATCGAGAATTTCTTCAGTATTTGCTGTTTAAATCTTAAATGTTGGTGCTATTTGTGCTGTGCATGAACTCACCTAATCTCTTCAAAAGAGAACTGGACTAGTTCTCAAACAGGGGTAGGATTGCATTATATAAAATGGAAATGAGGTCCTCTTGTGGCTGAGTGATTTAATTCCTACCTCTGAGCCAGTAGCCTGGCTTCAAGTGCTACCTACTCCAGAGATGTATAATAACATTTCTGAACAGGTTGATTAGAAAATATCCATAAAATTGAAGTAATTTAACAGTTAACACAAATCCAGCTAGTGTGGTCTGGCTTTGTTCACCTCAGACAATCGGAAAGGAATTTTCCAGATCCCCGCCCAGGCTTTTATTTTTGAACTGAATTTTTCTAAGCCTCTTCCATAAGATGTGTTGGCTGC
Source organism: Hemiscyllium ocellatum (assembly GCF_020745735.1). NCBI lineage: Eukaryota > Metazoa > Chordata > Chondrichthyes > Orectolobiformes > Hemiscylliidae > Hemiscyllium > Hemiscyllium ocellatum. The sequence continues at coordinate 19,205,343 of NC_083412.1, read as the reverse complement.
AGGGATGGGTGGAGTGAAGTAGGAATTGTCAAGTCATTCTGCCCCAGTCATTATGATTGTGGGGCAACCTTAACAAATCAGTTAAATGCCTCCTGAATAATTGGGATAATTTTGTTATAACAGAGGAAATTATGGAGCTATAGGATTATCATTCGAGTGAAGGATAAACACCACCACCAGACTCGGTTGGCCAAACACACCATTTCCATGCTCGATGTAATTCTCATCCACCCTGTGCTGCCCACCGTCGACACCTCCTTCCTGCTGATATCCCCCAGACCGATCTCTATTTTCCACAATTCCCACCAATTTGACACCTAGACACCCTTCCATCTCCAATCGCCCTGCCTCTCATCTTGTATTCACAACTCATACATTTCTCCCCACTCATTCCCCTGCCATTCCTTCACTCTATTTCCTCCCACCACTGCCATTCCCAAATCCTTCATTCTTGCGTACCCTTGCCCATTTCTATCCAAACACCCTCACCTATCCCTCCCATTACCTAGTGACCCCTAGTCTCATGTCTCATTACATCATTCCCAACTCCTCCCTCCTCCACACAACCTCTCCCTCCCAATACACTCGTCTACACCGACCTCCCATTATCCTCCTCCCTTTATTAAAATTACTCTCACTCAGTCGCCCCTTTCCCAATACCTGCACATCTTCTCAACATACCCCAGTATCCCTCATAAGCCTCCAACACTTCATCCCCCATGGCTCCTCCCTGTAAATGTCAATCCACCATTTCCACCCTCTCTCCCCACTCTTTCCCCAACCACCTCCCACCCCAATCTCTTCCCTCTCGTACACTCCTATTACCATCTTCCTCAGCCCCCACTCCTTTGAATGCCACTACCATTACTCCCTTCTTTTTTCACTACCATTACACCCCCTCCTCCCCACAGTAAATGCTCCTCCTCCACCCGCTCCATATTCCCATTACCTTTCCTCCTATACTTCCCTTCATCTTTGCCCTCCCCATTCTGTAGATCCCTTCCACACATTCTCCTTGCTGCTACCACCTCAACTCCTCCCCCCACTCCCATTAGCCACAACCTCCCTTCTCCGTACTTTAATTAGCCGCCTCCCCAGCTACCATTACCACTACCCCCTTTATATCCCCCTATATCCCTTCCCCATGCCTTACTCCTCCAGTCCCATTCCCTTTACCTATCCAAGCTTCCCTGTCTACCCTTCCCAACCTATGCCACATTACCCCACCACCTCCCACCCATTCCCCATCTCATCCTTCACTTTACTCTTCCTCATTATCCATCCTCCCTCCCTCAATAGTCCTCACCACTCCCCCTCTCCCAATTGACCGTTCTCTTCCCAATACTCCTCCTCTCCCTTCCCCACACCCCTTCATCCCAATACCCAACTTTACCCCTCAGCCTTTTACCCCTCTCCAAACCCAATACCCTCCCTACACCGCACCCTATTACCTACCCAATCCTCCTCCTCACCTCTCCACATTAACCCCACTTCCCTTTTTCTCCTCATTAGTCCTCCACTATAACTCCATGTCTCTTATTACCACTTATTATCCTCCTCCCATCCCCCCATTGCCTTCTCATTCCCCTATAACCCCTCACTCCATCTTCCACTTGTCCTCTATCCCCATCCCCTCCCCCCTTACTGGTATTCCCTCTTTTCCACCCTCCAACATATTCCCCTTATCTCCCCCTTTATCCCACATCACTCCATCGCCATCCACCCTTATCTCACATGGTGCCCTTATCCCTCATTCCCCATTCCTCCTTTTTTCTTACCTCCTGTTCTCTTATGCACCATCCCCTTATACCCTGTCCCCACATGACTCCATATCCCCTTCTTACCCACCGTGCCCCTTAACCCCACATCCCCACTTATCCCCCTATCGTCCATCCCTCCCTACCCTCCACCCTTACCTTATTCACCCTGCTCTCCATATCCCCCTATTCCCCAACCCTCCATATCCTGATCACCACTTACCCCCATTCCTCCCTTATCTTCCACTTATCCCCCATTCCACATAACCCCACATCACCCAAAGCCCCTCATTCTTCCCTACCCCTTTGCCCCATCCCACCTTACCCCAATACCCCTCTTATCCCCACCCTCTTCTTTCCCCTATTTCCCCGATACTCCCCTATTTCCCCCATCCCTGATTTATCCCTTTCCTATCTGCAATCCCCTCATTGCCTTCATATCCGCCATTCCCCCTTATCCCTACATCACTTACTCCCATCCCTCCCTTAACTGCCCAACCACACCCCTTACCACCCTAATCCCCCGCCCCGCCTCCTTGTCCCCCCGCCCCCTCCTTGTTCCCCAACCCCCCCACCGCCTCATCCTTATCCCCCGACCCCACACGTTGCCCCCTCCTTATCCCGACCCCCGCCACACCCTCCTTATCCCCCCTGCCCCCTCCTTTGTCACCGCCACCCCTCCTCGTCCCCCCGCCCACTCCTTGTTCCCAGCCGCCCTCTCCTTAACCCCCACCCCACCTTGTCCCCCGCCACACCCCCATCCCCGTCCCCTCCTTGTCCTCCAACCCCGTTCTTGTCCCCCACCGTGCCCCCTTGTGTCCCCTGACACCTCCTTGTCCCCCCCAACCCACCCCCTTGTCCCCTGACCCCCCACCGCCCCCTCCTTGGCCCCAGCCGCCCTCTCCTTGTCCCCCAACCTTCCCTCCTTGTCCTCCCCGCCCTCTCCTTGTCCCCTGACCCGCCACCTCCTGATCTGACCCCCCGCCCCCTCCTTGTCCCCCGACCACCCCCTTGTCCCCTGACTCCCCCCACCGCCCCCTCCTTATCTCCCGCCCCCTCCTTGTCCCCAGCCGCCCTCTCCTTGTCCCCGACCCTCCTTGTCCCCCAACCCAACACCTCCTGATCCCCCGACCTCCCGCCCCTCCTTGTCCCCCCAACCATCCCCACTCCTTATACCCCCGCGCCCCCTTGTCCCTCGACCCCACCTTGTCCCCCGACCTCCCCTCCTTGTCCTCTGACCCCCCCACCCACTGCCCCCTCCTTATCACCTGCCGCCTCCTTGTCCCCAGCCGCCCCCTCCTTATTCCCCGCCCCCACCTTATCCCCGACCCCCCTCCTAATCCCCGACCTCCACCGCTGTCCCCTCCTTATCCCCCGACTCCCCCTGCTGCCCCCTCCTTATCCCCCTGCCCCTTCCTTATCCTCGACCCCCTCCTTAGCCCCCCACCCCCTCCTTGTCCCCCCACATCCCCTTGTCCGCTGCTGCCCTCCCTTGTTCCCCCGCCCCTCCCTCCTTGTCCCCCGACCCGTCCTCTCCTTGTCCCCCGACCCCTCGCCCCATCCTTGTCCCCCGACCTCCCCCGCCGCCCCCTCCTTATTCCCCGCTCCCACCTTATCCCCGACCCCCCTCCTAATCCCCGACCTCCACCGCTGTCCCCTCCTTATCCCCTGCTCCCTCCTTATCCCACAACACCCCCTGCTGCCCCCTCCCTATCCCCTGACCCCCCACAACTCTCCCACCTGATCCCCCTCACTCCTCCTTGTCCCCCGCACCCTCCTTGTCCCCCCGCCTGCTCCTTGTCCCCCGCCGCCCCCCATTATCCCCTTCCTGTGCCTTGTCCCCCACCGCCCCCCTTGTCCCCGCCCCCCCTTCGTTCTCCCCTACCCCTGCCCTTGTCCCCTGCCACCTCCCCTTATCCCCGCGCCGGTCCTTGTCCCCCACCACTCCCCTTATCCCCACCCCCTCCTTGTCCTCGCCGCCCCCCCTTGTGCCCCCTGACACCTCCTTGTACCCCCAGCCCACCCCCTTGTTCCCTGACCCACCCGCCACCCTCTCCTTATCCCCCGACCCCCCCGCCACCCCCTCCTTATGCCCCCGCTGCTACCTCCTTATACCCCGCCCCCTCATCCCGCCCACACCTTACCCACCTGCCGCCTCCTTATCCCCCGAACCCCCGCCCCTTATCCCCCTGCCTCCTCCTTATCCCCCGAGCCCCCCCACGCAGCCCCCTCCTTATCCCCTGACACCCCCGCCACCCGCTCCTTATCCCCCCGCCTCCTCCTTATCCCCCAAACCCCCCCCTCGCTGCCCCGTCCTTGTCCCCCACACCCCCCATTGTCCCCCCGCCTGCTCATTGTCCCCCACCACCCCCCATTATCCACTTCCCACGGTTTGTCCCCTGCTGCCTCTCTTATCCCCCACCCCCCTTGTCCCCCCCCACATTTTCCCCAGCCACGCCCATTATGCCCGCCCTCTCCTTTTCCCCTCTTCCCCTCCTTATCGCCCGACCCCTCAACCTGCCCCCTCCTTATCCCCCGACCCTGCCCCCTCCTTGTCCCTGCCCCTCCTTGACCCCCGCCCGCTCCTTGTCCCCCACCGCCCCCCATTATCCCCTGCCCCACCTTATCCCCCACCCCCTCCTTGTCCCCCACCCCCCTTGTCCGCCCTCGTTATCCCCCGCCCCGGCCCCTGCCATCCCCCATTATCCCCGTCCCCTCCTTGTCCCCCGCCCCCCTGCCCACCCCCTTGTTCCCTGACCAACCCCTTCTTCTCCCCCGCCACTCCTTGACCCCCGCTACCCTCTCCTTGTCCCCTGACACCCCCCGCTGTCCCATCCTTATGACCCGCCCCCTCCTTGTCCCACGACCCTCCCTCCTTGCCCCCCACCCCCTCCTTTTCCCCCGACTCGCCACCTTATCTCCCGACCCCGCTGCCCCCTCCTTATCCCGCCACCCCCTCATTATCCCCGACCCTCCATGACGCCCCCCCCTCCATATCCCCCGACCCCCGCCACTGTCCTCTCCTTATCCCAACCCCGCACGCCGCCCCTTCCTTATAATCCCCGCCCCCTTCTTGTCCCCCACTGCCCTCTTATCCCCGCCCTCCCTCCTTGTACCCCGCCATCCCCCCATCCCCCGTACCCCCTCCTTGTCCCCCACCACCCCTCTTATCTGAGCTGTCCCTTCTTGTCCCTCGTCACCACCCCATTCCCCGCCCCCTCCTTGCCCCCAATACCCCCGCCGCCCCACCTTATCCCCCCGACCACCCCCTTGTCCCCTGACCCCCACACTGCCGCTTCCACCTCATCCAAACCCCCCCCCCCCTCCACCGCCGCCCCTCCTGGTCATCCCCACGCCCCCTTGTCCCCCGACCACTCCTCCTTGTCCCCCGACCTCCTCTCCTTGTCCCCGACACCTCCCCCGCTACCCCCTCCTTATCTCCTCGCCCCTCATCCCCCGACCCCCCCCACAGCGCTCCCTCCTTATCCCTGACCCCACCCCGCTGCCCTCTCCTTATCCCAATCCCCCATGCCGCCCCTTCCTTATCCTCCCGCCACCCCCCCTTATTCCCCACCCATCCTTGTCCCCAGCCGCCCCCTCCTTGTCCCCCAACCTCCCCCTGCTGCCCCCTCCTTACCCCCCTGCCCCCTCCTTTTCCCCCCTGCCCCCTCCTTTTTCCCCCACCCCCTCATCCACCAACTCCCCCCAGCTGCCCCCTCCTTGCAGTCCAGCTCCCCCATCCCCCTTCGCCATCTCCTCATTATCCCCCAACCCCACCCCGCTTCCCCCTCCTTATCCCCTGACCCCCTGCCGCCCCCTCCTCATCTCCTGACCCCACCACTCCCCTCTCCTTGCCCACCTGCCCCCTCCTTATCCCCGGAACACCCCCGTCGCCCCGCCTTATCCCCCACCCCCTCCTTGTCCCCCGAACCCCCCGCCTCCTCCACCTTATCCCTGACCCCCCTTGTCCCATGCCACACACCCTTATCCCCTGCCAACCCCCCTTATTGCCGCCCCATCCTGGTCTCCCGCCATTCCCCCCATCCCCTGCCCCCTCCTTGTCCCCGACTCCCCCCTCCTTATCCCCCGCCGCCCCTCCTTGACAGCCGCCCACCCCTTGTCCCCTGCCGCCCCACCTTGTGCCCCCGACATCTCCTTGTCCCCCAACCCCGACTTGTTCCCTGACCCCCCCCCCCACCCCCCGCCACTCCAGTCTTATCCACCAACTCCTCCGGTGACCGCTCCTTATCCCCCAACCCCTCCTTATCCAGCCTTGGGCCCCCTGCCACCCCCTTGTCCCCTGACACACCAACCCACCTGCCACCCCCTCCTTATATCTCGGCCCTTCCTTGTCCACCATCACTCCTTGTGCCCCCTTACACCTCCTTGTCTCCCCGCCCCCTCCTTGTCCCCTGACCACCCCCCCAACACCTCCCTTATCCCCTGCCCCCTCCTTATCCCCCGCCCAGCCCCCTCATTATCCCCACCCCCCCCTTGTCCCCTTGTCCCCTGACCCCCCCAACACCCCCCTTATCCCCTGCCCCCTCATCATCCCCGCCCCTCCTTGTCCCCACCCCTGCCCCCACCCCGCCCCCTCCTTGTCCCCCTTCCCCCACCCTTGGCCACCCGCCCCCTCATTGTCCCTGCCCCACACACTCATTATCCCCCGCCCCCTTCTTGTCCCCCGCCACCCTCTTTGTCCCCAACCCCCCTTCCTGGTCCTCCAAACCGCCCACTCCTGGTCTCCGACTCCTCCTCCTTGTCCCCGCTGCCCCTCATCCTCTGACTGCCCCCCACCGTCCCCTCCTTATCCCCCGCCCCCTCCTTGTCCCCAACTGCTCCCTCCTTGACCCCCACCCCATCCTTGTCCCCCCGCCCCTCCTTGTCACCCAACCCGCCCCTCCTTGTCCCCCACCGCCCCCTTATCCCCGACTCTCTCGTCCCCCCCACCCCCTCCTTCTCCACGACTTCCCGCCGCCTCCTTTCCGCCACCCACCCCTTGTCCTCCGCTGCCCCACCTTGTGCCCCCCGACACCTCCTTGTCCCCTGATCCCCCCCACCACCCTCTCCTTGTCCCCAGCTGCACCCCCAATCCCTTGCCCCCTCCTTGTCCCCAGCCGCCCCCTCCTTATCCCCCCGCCCCCATTATCACCGCACCCTCCTTGTCCCTGCCCTGCCCTCTCCTTGTCCCCCCACCCCCTCCTTATCTCCCCGCCCCCCTCCTTGTCCCCCACCACCCCCTCCTTGTCCTCCAAACCGCCCATTCCTCGTCTCCGACTACCCCTCCTTGTCCCCAGCTGTCCCCTCCTTGTCCCCCACCCCATGCTTGTACCCCTCGCCCCCATCCTTGTCCTGCAACGCGCCCCCTCCTTGTCCTCCCACCCCCTCCTTGTAGCCCCACCCTGCTTCTTCCCGACTCTCGCCCCCCCACACCCTCCATGTCCCCTCTCGTCCCCCCTATCCCCCATCCCCACTTTGTCCCCTGCGTCCTCCTTGTGCCCGACTCCCCCCTCCTTATCCCCCGCTGCCTCTTCTTATCCTCTACCAACCCCGCCTTGTCCCCCGCTCCCCGACATCCCCTTCTTGTCCCCCATTCCCCGATATCCCCTTCTCAATTCCGGCTCCCCCACATCTTTGGTCCCCACCGCCCCTTCCTTTTACCCCCACCCCTTCCTTGTCCCCGGGCCCCATCCTAATCGCCCATCCACTTCTTGTTCTCCCCACACCCCCTTATCCCCGACCCCCTCCTTGTCCCCGACCGCCCCTGTACCCCCAGCCCCTCCTTGTCCCCAAAGCCGCCACATCCCCTTCTCCCGCTCCCCCACATTCCCTTCCCCCCCCACTCCCCCACATCCCCCCCCACTCTACCACATCCCCCCCCACTCTACCACATCCCCTTCTCCTGCTCTCCCACATTCCCCTTCGCAATCCCCACTCCCCCTTCGCAATCCCCGCTCCCCCCACACCCCCATCTCAATCCCCACTCCCCCACACCCCCATCGCAATCCCCACTCCCCCACACCCCCTTTGCAATCCCCCCAAATCCCCTTCGCAATCCCCCCATCCTCTTCTCGTCCCCACATCCCCGTCTCAATCCCCCCACATCCCCCTTCTCAGTCCCCCCCACATCCCCCTTCTCAGTCCCCCCCACATCCCCCTTCTCAATCCCCCCACATCCCCCTTCTCAATCCCCCCACATCCCCCTTCTCAGTCCCCCCACATCCCCCTTCTCAGTCCCCCCCACATCCCCCTTCTCAGTCCCCCCCACATCCCCCTTCTCAGTCCCCCCCACATCCCCCTTCTCAGTCCCCCCCACATCCCCCTTCTCAATCCCCCCACATCCCCCTTCTCAATCCCCCCCACATCCCCATCTCAATACCCCCCATCCCCCGTCTCAATCCCCCCCATCCCCCGTCTCAATCCCCTACACCCCTGTCTCCATCCCCTTCTCAATCCCCCCACATCCCCCTTCTCAGTCCCCCCACATCCCCCTTCTCAGTCCCCACTCCCCCACACCCCCTTCGCAATCCCCCGAAATCCCCTTCGCAATCCCCCCATCCTCTTCTCGTCCCCACATCCCATTCTCAATCCCCCCATATCCCCATCTCAATCCCCCCCATCCCCTTCTCATCCCCCCCCATCCCTGTCTCCATCCCCTTCTCAATCCCCACTCCCCCACACCCCCATCGCAATCCCCACTCCCCCACACCCCCTTCGCAATCCCCACTCCCCCACACCCCCTTCGCAATCCCCACTCCCCCACACCCCCATCGCAATCCCCACTCCCCCACACCCCCTTCGCAATCCCCACTCCCCCACACCCCCTTCGCAATCCCCACTCCCCCACACCCCCATCGCAATCCCCACTCCCCCACACCCCCTTCGCAATCCCCACTCCCCCACACCCCCTTCGCAATCCCCACTCCCCCACACCCCCTTCGCAATCCCCCCAAATCCCCTTCGCAATCCCCCCATCCTCTTCTCGTCCCCACATCCCCATCTCAATCCCCCCACATCCCCCTTCTCAGTCCCCCCCACATCCCCCTTCTCAGTCCCCCCCACATCCCCCTTCTCAGTCCCCCCACATCCCCCTTCTCAGTCCCCCCACATCCCCCTTCTCAGTCCCCCCCACATCCCCCTTCTCAGTCCCCCCCACATCCCCCTTCTCAATCCCCCCACATCCCCATCTCAATACCCCCCATCCCCCGTCTCAATCCCCCCCCATCCCCCGTCTCCATCCCCTTCGCAATCCCCACTCCCCCACACCCCCTTCGCAATCCCCACTCCCCCACACCCCCTTCGCAATCCCCCCAAATCCCCTTCGCAATCCCCCCATCCTCTTCTCGTCCCCACATCCCCGTCTCAATCCCCCCACATCCCCCTTCTCAGTCCCCCCCACATCCCCCTTCTCAGTCCCCCCCACATCCCCCTTCTCAGTCCCCCCACATCCCCCTTCTCAGTCCCCCCACATCCCCCTTCTCAGTCCCCCCCACATCCCCCTTCTCAGTCCCCCCCACATCCCCCTTCTCAGTCCCCCCACATCCCCATCTCAATACCCCCCATCCCCCGTCTCAATCCCCCCCCATCCCCCGTCTCCATCCCCTTCTCAATCCCCACTCCCCCACACCCCCTTCGCAATCCCCCGAAATCCCCTTCGCAATCCCCCCATCCTCTTCTCGTCCCCACATCCCCGTCTCAATCCCCTCACACCCCCTTCGCAATCCCCCCATCCCCCATTCTCACCCCCCCCCTCCAATCCCGGGTATACCCCTCTCCCCTACTGGCTGACCCTGTCCCCTCCCCTCCCCTCCCGGGGGCTGGGGGGTGGGGGTGGTGCTGTCCCTGTCCCCTCCCGGCGGTGTGGGGGTGGGGTGTGTGTGGGGGTGGGGTGTGTGTGGGGGTGGGGTGTGTGTGGGGGTGGGGGTGGGGGTGGGGGTGGGGGTGGGGTGTGTGTGGGGGTGGGGGTGGGGGTGGGGTGGGGGTTGGGGTGGGGGTGGGGTGGGGGTGGGGTGGGGGTGGGGTGTGTGTGGGGGTGGGGGTGGGGGTGGGGTGGGGGTGGGGGTGGGGTGGGGGTGGGGGTGGGGGTGGGGGTGGGGGTGGGGGTGGTGCTGACCCTGTCCCCTCCCGGCAGTGTGGGGGTGGGGGTGGGGGGGTGTGTCTGTGGGTGGGGGGTGTCTGTGGGGTGGGGTGTGTGTGGGGGTGGGGGTGGGGGTGGGGTGTGTGTGGGGGTGGGGTGGGGGTGGGGGTGGTGCTGACCTTGACCAGCCAGACGCCGGTGTTCAGTTTGATTCCGGTCAGATCCAGTTCCCCTCTCTCGCTCATGTCCGCGCGCTCACCGCCATCTACCCAGCAGCCTCTCTGCTTGCCGCACGGCGGCCGGGCCGGTCCACGCCGCAGCCGCCCGTCCAGAAACGCCTTTCTCGAAACCTACACAAAGCACAGCCAGCTGTGTCCCAACTCCTCGTCCAAGACCCAGACCTAGTGGGCACATGTCCTCACAATATCTTTCTTTTGCCTCGTGTTAAATTTTGTTTCTTTATATTTCCTGTTGGACATTCCATCTGCAGATAATTGCGTATATTATCTCACATTTTTTTTTCATTTCCTCAATATTTTTGCAACCAGGAAGGACAGACAAATTACATTTTATCCCTCATTGCTTTATGGATATTTGTTAGCCACTGGATTGCAGACATATCTAGAGGTGACATTCTCCTTCCTGGACAAAATTAATGAGGTAGTTTTTTTTTAAAGAACTATCTAGCAGGGTTATATTCTGCAAGGTATTCTTGATTTTTCAATTTGTTTGCCAGAGTGGTATTTGTACTTTTTAAAAGTTCTTTCACAGAACATGAGAATCACCAGCAAGACAATGTTCATCCCAATCCCATTCTCTCCCTTGTCAACACACTCCCCCTCGTCCTACCAAGGTCTCTGTGCATATTTGAGGGGGTCACTGAACTCTACTCATCAGGTTATCATAACCCAGGCTGCACTATTAGATTTTAGATTTAGATTACTTACAGTATGGAAACAGGCTGTGAGAAACTTAGCCCACACACTTCAATAATTTCAGTCCGAGACAAGATCTGAATGAGTCGTGTCATTTATTTTACTCTTGCAAGAGGGTGTGATGTCCACTGTCTGTCTACAAGGGCAAGGGACTCACACCGAATTCAACGAATACTCGATATTTATATAATTTGGTTTCAATATTTTTTTAAATTTCATTGCTCCTCCCCTGTTTACATCCTCCACTTCCCTAAGAACGCCACCCATTATTCCTGTTTATCTCTTGCCTTATCCGGTCTTGTCTGTGACAAAATGCTTATTTCTGGCCTCACAAGGCCATTTGACCTCATCCCGCTGTGGGTCATTGTTAGGCATATCCTTGCCTTACCATTATCTACTCCCTCCATCTGTGCCGCCCCTCTCATACAGATCGTTAAGACCCTTTTAATTGGGGTTTGTTCCTGTGTTTCTGTAAAAGTGGGAAACAGATGTTTATACCTACTGTTTGTACATATCTAGCGTAACTGCCTCTCCTCACAGTATCTTATCTAGTCGCCTGTAATATCTACCATTGTTTTGCAGTCCCGTTTCATTCTTGCATACAATTTTAGCTAATACAAACAAACAATTATGTATTTCCTCCACATAGTTCCCATTTTTGTTGACTCAGCTCTTGGCTGAAACAAGTACACACTGGTGTGAGTTCATTTACTTTGTATAAGTAATTATAATTGCAGAAGTAACACTATTTTACCTATATCCCACAATTTCCCCTTTATCTTTAATTGCCATTTGTTATCTTCTGCATTTTTCTTTTAAGCATCACACCCGAAATTCGCAAGCATCATACCGGAAATTTCATCCATCTTGGTCTCACTCATCCCCTCATTATTTAGTCGATAAAGTTCCTCTGCCTGATTCCCTTTTAGGTGCATCTGTTTCATTAAGGCTGTCTCAATCAGTCTTTGGGTGAGCCCTTGTATACAGGGTATGATACAACAGCCAATGGCCACCAATACCCCGGCTACTACTATCAGGCAAGTAAGGATGGAAACCACCACCCCCTTCCATCTTCCAAACCATGATTCAAGCCATCCCGTGAGAGATGTGTCTACTCCTGAATTCTCAGCCAGTTCCTCTGCTAAGGTAGTCAATCCCCTTAAGGCCCGAGTAATTGAACCATCAGGTGCAGTGCTATTAGGAATAAAGGTACAACAGTTTCCTCCTAATGTCACACACACACACACACACCCTTTTTCTTTAAAATCATATCAAGGGCCATTCTGTTCTCCCATGCCATCCTACTTGTCGCATCAAGCTGTTCTGGTATTCCTTTAACCGCATCTCTTGTATAATTTATAAATCGCTGTTGATTATAGAAAATGTAATTTATCTAATCTACATTTTGATTAATTGTTACCCATCAAAAGAGAGCTGACTCAAAGCCTGCTGCAATCTGGTTATGAGCCTTGAACTCATCAGGTACCCCCCCCCCCAAGGGACTCCTACCGAATCGAGATAAATCCTGTCATCGAAAGAAGTGTCTAACAGTGATCTCTTATCCCTTCCCTTTTTCCCTACTATCTTTTCCTTCTCAAATGCCAGGGTAAATGGAATTGCCGATTCCTCTCCAATCTGGAGGTAGGGTGGGTCTCAATATTTTGCTTCCACAGTACCACCACAGATCCGCTCGGGGAACCTTTAGTACTGAGTAGTTCCCTCCCTTCTCCGTTTCAGTAACATTTTTAATCTCTGTACACAATTTCAACTCCCACAAAGCTCTAGATCAACTTGTACCTCGTCTACGCACACATGACGTATGATCTCCAACTGCGGCGGAAAATGTAGGGGAGGGGGTGGACTTTTGCATCTTTCTTCTCCAAGGGAGGGAACATCAGAGATTAGATTAGATTACTTACAGTGTGGAAACAGGCCCTTCGGCCCAACAAGTCCACACCAACCCACCGAAACGCAACCCACCCATGCCCCTACATTTACCCCTTACCTAACACTATGGGCAATTTAGCATGGCCAATTCACCTGACCTACACATCTTTGGACTGTGGGAGGAAACCGGAGCACCCGGAGGAAACCCGGAGGAAACCCACGCAGACACGGGGAGAACGAGCAAACTCCACACAGTCAGTCGCCTGAGGCAGGAACTGAACCCGGGTCTCTGGCGCTGTGAGGCAGCAGTGCTAACCACTATGCCACCGTGCTTTCATTTCTATCCCAAGTGTTTCATTTAATTGTACCTCATAGGTGTGTCTCCCCCCCCAAAGAATTGCTTCATGCCATGTGGTTTTCTTTATTGTCAGGTATATTGGGTTACACTTTTTATCGGGACAATCGCGAACTGGTTGGAAGGGGGTCCGGTGTACTGTGATGAGACCATTATACCAAGACCATCCTCATAGGACTGAAGATGTATCTCAGAGCTGCGGTACTATCTCTGATTATCTACATCCCCACAATTTACTAAGCTGCATGCATCAGCGTCTATTGCTTGTAGATTATCGGACTCAGGAACCGTTAATAATACATATGAAAGTGATATTTGACAAAATCCCAATACTAAGAGGGCTAGCATCATATCTCTAAGCATTCCCAGTATTCTAAAAATCATGCTGAAGCACAAAAATACTTAATATACAATCCTGCAGAAATAATCCCGCGCTCGCGTCGCCACTGTATAATCAGTTACTCAAAGTCTCTTTAGTCTGAGTTTCAGCGGGTCTTGCGTTGATTCGGCTGTCCAGACTTCTTCCTCAACTGGAGATTCCACTGGCCCTTTGATCCGAGTGTAGTGAGCCCAGCCTTTCTCCGCTGTCGTTATTGCCATTTCGGTAGTCAAAAGAGCCTGATATGGTCCTTCCCAGTCCGGCTGCAATTTAGTCCCTGTCCATAGTTTTACTAAGACCCAATCTCCCAGCTGGATGGGATGAACGGTGAATTCAAGGGGTGGAGACTGTGCCAATAAACCCTGTTTCCTGAGGAAAGACAAAGAGGAGGACAAGCCCAGTATATACTTCTTTAAGAACAAATTTTTAGTTTCGGGAATTGGCAATTCTCCATTCATTCCCAGATAAGGTAATCCAAATAAGATTTCATAGGGGGATAGTCCCAAATCTTCCCTTGGGGCTGTTTGTACTCGCAAGAGAGCTATAGGTAAACATTCATTCTCTCAACCCTTCCTGATGATGGCAGATGCCATGGAGTATGGAACTCCCAGGAAATTCCCAACCCTTTCATTATCCCCTGTAACACTTTGGAGGTAAAATGAGTTCCTTGGTCGGAATCTATACAGTTTACTAGCCCATATCGGGGAATTATATGCTCCAATATTGTTTTAGACACCCCACTCGCAGTGGCAGTCACAGCCTGCACACACTCAGGCCATCCCCAGGATACTGGATCCAATAGCTTCGAAAGATATGCTACTGGCTGTTTCATTCCTCCCCACCTCTGGGTTAATACTCCCAAAGCCGCTCCCTTATCTACAGTAGCAAAGAGGTGGAAAGGTTTATCTAGGGAAGGTAAGGCTAACACGGGGGCGTGGATCAGATCTCTTTTGAGTTCCTCAACTAGTTCTTTTTCCTCATCATCCCAACTTAGACATTTTGGTTCCTCCTCTAATAGTTTGCGATATAATTTCTTAGTCTTTTGAGCATAGGAATCAATCCACAATCTGCAATATCCCGTTAGACCCAAAAATTTACGTAACTCCCGTTTAGTCCTGGGCAGCGGCATCCCCACTATTCCCTCTATCCGTTCCAGGCTTATCTTTCGCTTTCCCTCACTAACTAAATGTCCCAAGTATTTCACTTCCCGCTCCACATATTGTAATTTGTTTTTAGATACTTGCAGTCCCTGCTGACCCAGGAAATTCAATAATTTGTTAGTGGCTTCTACTACTCTTTCTCTTCTTTTTCCTGTTACTAAGAGGTCGTCTACATACTGCAACTGGGTAGTCCCCTTGGGGCTGCTAAATTTCTCCAATATTTGTTCTAACATCTGTCCAAATAAATTCGGGGATTCCGTAAACCCCTGGGGGAGCACAGTCCACTGGTATTGCTGTTTCCGTCCTGTTCTGGGGTCTTCCCATTCAAAGGTGAACAAATTCCTACTTTCCTCCTCCAAGTGACAAGGCCAAAAGGCATCCTTTAAATCTATCACACTAAACCATTTGTGGTCATGAGGGATCTTATTTAATAACGTATAGGGGTTTGGCACCACTGGGTGTCAGATCTGTACTATTCAATTTAATGTTCTCAAATCCTGCACCAATCGATAAGTTCCATCAGATTTCCGCACAGATAGGATTGGAGTATTATAAGGAGGCATACATGGCTCCAACAATCCATCTCTAATCAGTCCCACAATTACTGGCTGCAGTCCTCATTTACCTTCTATGGAAATGGGAGATTGTCGTTCACAGACAACATCCCCTTTCCTTTTTAAACTTATTTAAAGGGGAGGGATCTGTAGTCCTCCACGATTCCCTTCTCTAGCCCATACAACAGGGTCTATCTCTCTCCCCTTTCCTCTCTGTCCTTCATGCTGCTACCCGCCGCTCCGGTTGCTCAATATTGGTTCCATTCTTTTCTTCGAGGAGAAAGTGAGGACTGCAGATGCTGGAGATCAGAGCTGAAAATGTGTTGCTGGAAAAGCGCAGCAGGTCAGGCAGCATCCAAGGAGCAGGAGAGTCGACGTTTCAGGCATTCCTGAAGAAGGGCTTATGCCCGAAACGTCGAATCTCCTGCTCCTTGGATGCTGCCTGACCTGCTGCGCTTTTCCAGCAACACATTTTCAACTCCATTCTTTTCTCAACTACCTCATCAACCGTAGCTACCATCATTTTCACCTTCTGTTTTTGTCTCTCATCCTCTCTCTTTACAAACACTTTCTGTGCCTCTCTTAACAATTCATCTAATGGTTTTTCACTTCCCTCGTTTCTTCTCTATGCTCCAGGTTTTGATTTCCCCACTAGGGTCTCTGAGGGGAAACGTCATCTCTCCCTGTCCAGCATCCCCATCTCCATATTTTAATGGCTGCTCCTCATATAAGTGCCTTTTCTTCCCCAGTAAATAGTATATTCAAAATAGACATTAACTCAGCCCACGTATACAGACTGGGCCCCAAAAATTGATCAATTTGTTCAGACAACCCTACCGGATCCTCAACCAGGACCTTCATTTCCTTTTTAAATGTTCTGACCTCCCCACTGGTGAGGGGCGCACACACAAACCCAATCTCTTTGTCCCCTATTGGTACCTCCCGAAGGGGACAAGTCGTTATGTTCTTCCCTTGTTTTTAAGAAATATTGCAATATTTCTAGCTCCCCATAACTTCAAATACCAATTCATCAATTCATGCTTGACAATCTTTAAAGCCTGTTCCTAACTTGTAAATATATTCATATATTTACATTCAATTATTCAGTATTTAATATTTAAAATGTAAAATGCATACAGTTCCCAACTTTGAAATCCGCTATAATTAGCCAGTTATAGTCCCTTAATTTAAATCCAAAATTAGTTTTCTTAAGTAGTCCTGACCAATCATTGCTCAATTACAATGCTATAGATCGTGAAATAATCAGAGCTGCCTTAAAAGAATTTGTCTATTCAAGTTAAAAAAAAACTTCTAATGCATGAACAATGGCCGAATCCAAGGTCACAGATATTAACCATAGGATTTTGTTTTTACTACAATCTAGTGTTGAACTGAAACTTCAACTGTCCTCCATAAATCGCTTTTATGTAAGGATAAAAGAGATTAGTTAGAAACTGATAGTAAGGCAGTCATGACCTGTAAAAAGAACAGGAGTTATCATTTTTTTTTCATACTCTCTATAGGATCTTTAATCTTAAAAGACATCATGTTAAGTTTCCATAATAAAAATCAGATTCAAAACAGTCCTGGAACTCACGCTCCAGGGAATAAAGCCCAAACATTCAATCACCAACAAACAAATGTGCATTCAAACCGAATCACAAAGGGTCAAACTTTCTACCAGCTGTACAGCTCTTTTCATTCTCTCTCTCACACACATTGACATATAAATTCAGATATTTACAAACCCAGTCTTCGTCCGACTTGTACTTTGGCCAGAAGACAGCGGGACAAAGAATGGATTCCTTAGTCCATCCAAAGCAACAATATTTAATCATCTTTTTCCCTTGTACAAGTATTATTTTTCCAATTCCACAACATCCTGCCCAACGGACTTTCTGGAGGTATGTTGTAAGGGACCCCACCTCCATTTCCATCGCCTTTTTCTTCTTTTGTTTTCCCGGAGGCTTTTTCCTTAATCACGGCACAACCCATATTGAGTTCCTTCGTTAGTCCCTTATTAACTACTAAAACTCAATCCCGGCCACCAAGGCAGTACTTAAGAGTCAATTTTCTTACCCTGGTCTGTGCACAGAGTTGCCTGGCCCCTTTTCGCCATATTTTCTATCGACCTCCTTTCACTGTCTGATTCAGATGTCTCTCTTGTGGGATTCGTACCAGTCGCTCAAGGGAGCGGACCAAACCGGGACATGAGACTGCTCCTCAATTGGGAATGGGATGCGTCTTCCCAGTGTCCAGGGCCAGCCACCCCCCCGGCGATGGAAGAACATCCCAGACGAGCCCCCAGTTGTGAGAAACTTAGCTCACACACTTCAATAATTTCCGTCCGAGACAAGATCTGAATCAATAGTGTCATTTATTTTACTCTTGCAAGAGGGTGTGATGTCCACTGTCTGTCAACAAGGCAAGGGACTCACACACCGAATTCAACGAATACTTGATATTTATATAATTTGGTTTCTATATATTTTTTAATTTCATTGCTCCTCCCCTGTTTACATCCTCCACTTCCCTAAGACCGGTACCCATTACTCCTGTTTATCTCTTGCCTTATCCGGCCTTGTCTGTGACAAAATGCTTATTTCTGGCCTCACAAGGCCATTTGACCTCATCCCACCGTGGGTCATTGTTAGGCATATCCTTTCCTTACCATTATCTACTCCCTCCATCTGTGCCGCCCCTCTCATACAGATCGTTAAGACCCTTTTAATTGGGATTTGTTCCTGTGTTTCTGTAAAAGTGGGAAACAGATGTTTATACCTACCGTTTGTACAGGCGTATCTAGCTTAACTGCCTCTCCTCACAGCTGCAAATGTGTTGCTGGTCAAAGCACAGCAGATTAGGCAGCATCTCAGGAATAGAGAATTCGACGTTTCGAGCATAAGCCCTTCATCAGGAATAAGAGAGAGAGCCAAGCAGGCTGAGATAAAAGGTAGGGAGGAGGGACTAGGGGGAGGGGCGATGGAGGTGGGATAGGTGGAAGGAGGTCAAGGTGAGGGTGATAGGCCGGAGTGGGGTGGGGGCGGAGAGGTCAGGAAGAGGATTGCAGGTTAGGAGGGCGGTGCTGAGTTGAGGGAACCGACTGAGACAAGGTGGGGGGAGGGGAAATGAGGAAGCTGGAGAAATCTGAATTCATACCTTGTGGTTGGAGGGTTCCCAGGCGGAAGATGAGGCGCTCCTCCTCCAGCCGTCGTGTAGTTGTGTTCTGCCGGTGGAGGAGTCCAAGGACCTGCATGTCCTCGGTGGAGTGGGAGGGGGAGTTAAAGTGTTGAGCCACGGGGTGATTGGGTTGGTTGGTTCGGGCGGCCCAGAGGTGTTCTCTGAAGCGTTCCGCAAGTAAGCGGCCTGTCTCACCAATATAGAGGAGGCCACATCGGGTGCAGCGGATGCAATAGATGATGTGTGTGGAGGTACAGGTGAACTTGTGGCGGATATGGAAGGATCCCTTGGGGCCTTGGAGGGAAGTGAGTGTGGAGGTGTGGGCGCAAGTTTTACATTTCCTGCGGTTGCAGGGGAAGGTGCCGGGGGTGGAGGTTGGGTTGGTGGGGGGTGTGGATCTGACAAGGGAGTCACGAAGGGAGTGGTCCTTGCGGAACGCTGATAGGGGAGGGGAGGGAAATATATCCTTGGTGGTGGGGTCCGTTTGGAGGTGGCGGAAATGGCGGCGGATAATACGTTGTATGCGCAGGTTGGTGGGGTGGTAGGTGAGAACCAGTGGGGTTCTGTCTTGGTGGCGGTTGGAGGAGCGGGGCTCAAGGGCGGAGGAGCGGGAAGTGGAGGAGATGCGGTGGAGGGCGTCGTCGATCACGTCTGGGGGGAATCTGCGGTCCTTGAAGAAGGAGGCCATCTCACAGCATCTTATCTATTCGCCTGTAATATCTACCATTGTTTGCAGTCCCGTTTCATTCTTGCATACAATTTTAGCTAATACAAACAAACAATTATGTATTTCCTCCACATAGTTTCCATTCTTGATGACTCAACTCTTGGCTGAAACCATTACACATTGGTGTGAGTTCATTTACTTTGTATAAGTAATTATAATTGCAGAAGTAACACTACTTTACCTATATCCCACAAGGCCCAGCAAGTCCACACCAACCCACCGAAGCGCAACCCACCCACACCCATTCCTCTACATTTACCCCTTCACCTAACACTACAGGCAATTTAGCATGGCCAATTCACCGAACCTGCACATTTTTGGACTGTGGGAGGGGAAACCCACGCAGACACGGGGAGAATGTGGAAACTGCACACAGTCAGTCGCCTGAGGTGGGAATTGAACCCAGGCGTTTGGCGCTGTGAAGCAACAGTGCTAGCCACTGTGCCACCCTGTCGCCCACACTGTGTCACCCACTATATTTTCCCTTGCCCAATTCCTCCAGAAACAATTAGCTTTTGCTGGGAAATACTTGGAGCCCAGAGGGGCATGGCTTCTCAAAGTGCAGAGGCACACATTCTGAGCCAGCTAGGGTCACCGTGGAGATCAAACATATTTAGAACAGTCTTCTTTCCCTCCGGAACAGGCCCCTGCCTTCACAGCAACCAACCCCACCCTGCTCAATGCTCCACTGAGGACTCAGAACATTTTCAAACCTTGAAAAGGGTGACAGTGGGTAAAGATTTGAGAAGTATTACAAAATACAATACCTATTTGACATTGCATTATTGTATGAGCCTAGACATTGTGTTGGGGGGCTCTTCAACATTGACAGCATCACCATTTAATGCAATCCTACCTTTTCATCATGTGCACTCCAACACTGTGACAGCAGGGAGGGGAAACCTGTTATTCATGAATTGAGATTAGGATAGGTAATATTCAGATTCCCTTTTCTTTGCCATTCGTTGAGATTTGCTGATTCTCCATACTGCGAACACTCAGTTCCACATCACTGACTGTATTGAGTCACTATACTGCAATGCAGAGCTGCCATGCAGAAACATTCGAGGACAGAAAACACAAACCCCAGTCATGACATGCAGTTTTCCCATTGGTAGAAGCCCTGGCATCTGCCTGGGTCACCATGCCCTCCAATAAGTACCAATAAGGTCAGCCTTCAGTGGTGGCAGTGAAATTGGAGACCAAGCTCTCAGGAATCCCAGTTTTCATCAGGATGGAAATCTTTGCTATAGCTTCGACACCAGTCCCATTGTGGTAATTTCAAACACTGTAGTTAGGGGTGAAGGTGCAGATTGACCTGAGACATTTACACAGAAGACTAGGTGGACAGATGCTTTGCAACATTACAATTCCTCAAATCCTTGGACTGGCAAATAGTTCTAAATTCTGGACCCCACAGCATGTGCATTCTAGCACTGACAGACCTGTAACGTTCTTCCCCAAATGGCTGAGTTGCTAAGACCATTGCAGTTTTCAATCTTGTTAGGTCTTTTGTTAGATCAGGTTATTGAGGCTTCTGGAAATAAATCAGATAAATGGGACAAAGGTGCAAATGAACTGATTAATGGAACAAGCCTTCACGGCAGAACAAGGGCTTTATGGATGTTGTTAATCAACCCGTTAAGGCACACTTCTGGAGCAGATGGGACTTGAACCCAAGCCTGTTGACTCAAAGACTCACCACTGTGCCACAAGAGCTCCACATGGGTTTTGTAGAATGTCTTTAACCGCAGACATAAAAATAATATGGCAAAGAATCACCTGCTAAAAAGCATAAATAAAATTGCTTCATCTATATTCAGTTCAATCAAAATTAAACGTAGAATATTTTATAAGAGACCTGCAATTCATACAACACATTGGTTTGAACCATTGTAGTTACAATACAGAAATATTACAGCAGAGTTAAACATAGACTGACTGCAGGCACTTTAAGTCTGCAATTTGCCAGTAAAATAGATTTTCTTAATTTTTTTTACAGAAACATGTTGTTTTTTCCATGTGAAAATCTGGTGTTCAGCTCCTTTGACTTCTTAATCAAGGCTTTCTGCTGGGCCTCGTCAAACCGGTGAACCTGCAAATCCTGTTCACGATCAAAAGCCCTTCGCTGCTGGGGGCGATCCTTCTCATCCTCCGCTTTCCTCTTCAACTTCTTGCTGTGCATATCGAGAAGAGACTCCGACCGCCTCGACTCCTGCAAACAACAAAAACGTTAGCCGCTATTTATAACACAACCCCAGTTCCCTTTCTCGCCCCATATATTTCAGCGGTTGGATGAGAGGATTTTTAAGATACATTCTTTCATGGGATGTGTGCTTCACCGGCAAGGCCAGCAGTTGTTGTCAATCTCTTATTGCCCTTGAGCTGAGTGGCTTGCTGTGGCTCTGGAGGTCTGTCCAGGTAACAGTGCCAGATGTTCCTTCATCAAAGGACATGAGTGTATCAGATGGGGTTTTATGATGATTGAAGGTTTCCTGGTCACCATTACTGAAGCCAACTTTCAACGACACATCTTTACAGACTGAATTTATGTTCCACCACAGTGTTCTTTAAATTTTTTTCTTCCGGGGGGGAGATGGGCATTACCGTCAAAGTCAGAATTTGTTGCCCATGCCTTGAATTGAGCTGCTTGGTCAACAACTGTTGCTGCTCTGCACTCCCAAGTAGGCCAGGCTGGGTAAGGATTTCCAAATGGGCCTTAACAATGATTGACGATGGTGTCACGGTTACCATTATGGAGACTGGGTTTCGACTCCAGATTTCCTGAATCGAATTTAAATTCCATCATCAGACACGGCGGGATTTGAATGTGTGTGTCTCCGGTGCATTAACCAGGGCCCCTGGATTGCTGTCCCAGTGACAGTTATCACCACACCACATCTCTTCATGGGAAGCCAGAAAATTACAACCTCATCTGGTATCACTGATGTTCCAATCATCACAGACGGGAATGCACAGCAATGGTCAGTGACAGCTCAGTATCAGCTTTACAATGTTAGATATATAACTCACCATGACCTTCTCAAGAGCATCTACAACAATGCTAGCCCAGCCAGAAATGCCCACATTCCACAGGGAAATAAAAAAAATATACTTTACAAAAATGCTGCCTCACTGAAAATGAATAGGCTATTCTGAGGGTAAAAAATCCAGAATTCTTAGATAATACTAAGGGAAAGTATCAGGAAGACGTAACTTGGAGGAGAGAAAGACGACAGTTGAAAACATTATCTGCAACAATATGAGCTGTTTCCTGCAAATGGTTTGTTGGTCTTTATTGCAAGAGGATTTGAGTCCAGCAGAAATGATGTTTTGCTGCAGTTGTATAGAACCTTCAGCAGACTGGCCTTAGAATATTGCACACAATCCTGGTCTCCTTATCTAAGAAAGGGTATACATGTCATCAAGAGAGAGAGTGCAGAGTTTCACCAGATTATCCCTGGGATGGCAGGGCTGTTATATGGGGAGAGATTAGGTCTATACTGTTTGGGGTTTAGAAGGACAAAGAGGTGATCTTATTGAAGCAGACAAAATTCTCACAGGGACAGGGTATACATACAGAAAGGATGTTTCCCCTAGCTGGGGAGTCTCAATGCATGGAACAGACTCTCAAAATAAGAGGTTTAGGACGAGGACGGAGGATGAATTTCTTCACTCAGAGCATGAAGCTTTAGAATTTTCTACCTCAGAGGACTGTGGAGGTTCAGTCATTGAGAATGTCAAGATCCAATGTGCCAATGTCCCATGAATTCAAACCCATTTCTCCCGCACCAGTCTCTGAGCCACCCATTTACCTGCTAAATCTTATTGACCCTGTGCCCTGGCTCAGGTCATAATCCAGAGATTACCACCTTTTTGGTTCTGCTTTTTAATTTAGCTGCGAGTCGTTCATCCTCTTTTAGCAGAACCTCTGCCCTAGTTTTATCAATGTTGTTGGTACTTACATAGACCATGATCACTGGATCTTAAGCTTCCTGCTCCAAATCCTTCTGCAAGCCCAGATTAGATCTCCCAAACCCGAGCACCAGGCAGGCGACACAACCTTCAGGACTCTTGACCCAGACAACAGTGCCTATGCCCCTAACTATACTATCCCCAATGACAACACTCCTCTCCTCCCCCTTAGATGGCTCCCGGCACCACGGTGCTGCCGTCAGTTGGCTCATCCTCCCTGTAGTCCCCATTCCCGTCCACAGTATTCTTGAACCTGTCGGACAGGGACAGGGACGGCGGCTCCTGCAGCTCTCCCTCCTGGATCCCTCTAGCTGCCTCACTCACAGCCACACCCTCCTCTCCCTGAGCACTGGCCAAATTTGAGTTAGTCAGTCTAAGGTGTGTGACTGTCTCCTGTCACACAGCATCCAGGTAACTCTCTCCCGTCCCTGATGTGTCGCAATGATTGAAGCTCAGACTCCAGCTCATTGACTCTGAGCTGGAGTTCTTTCAGCAACCAATATTTACTACAGACATGGTCACTGGGAACCACAATGGATGTGGGGATAGTATGGGTAAAATGGGGTTGAGGATGAGATGATCAGTCATGATCTAGATGAATAATGGAGAAGCTTGAGAGTTTGAATGCTTACTCCTTCTCCCATTTACCCTCAATGAGTGTCAATAGCAACCAATGAAAATATTCTCAGAATGTTCTTTATATTGCACTTATCAATGTATTCTTGTTTGACACGACATTTCAAAGGTTAAGAGACCAGGTCGGTGATATACATGTCAAACCAGAAACTGAAGTATATCCTGGACCCTTCCTCTTAATAATGGATGGCCATGAATCTTAAAGATTAGGACTTACCATTGAACTTCCTTATAAGTAGCAGTTTCACATGTTGGATTACTTTGTTTCTCTTGGGAGGCTGAAAAACAAAGGCTGCCACGACTTGCAAAGAATAAATGCATTCTTTTCGGATATAAACAAAACACTTACATTGTATGATGCTACCTCCTTGGCCATCCGTTTATCTCTTTCAGACAGACCGGGGCGCTCAGATTCCTTGGTTGGTGAGTGTTTGGCTTTTAACATTTCCTGAGGAAGGAAAGCAAATGCAGATGAAAACAGATATCTGGGCAGAACCTCCTATGTACAGGAAGGGCCAACCAGGATGGATAGTTAGCTAACTCCCCTGTCAATTATGGCTGAACTATCAATGACTGCACTGATTTATGTTAAGTATTGTAACTGTCTTCCAATCACTGCATTTTGCACTGCAGATAAGCTGGAAGAAGCCGCACCCACAGGCAAAAAAATAAATTGCACCCATTTAAAAAAGCACTTCAGCCAATTCCAGGATTGTCAGAGTCTTTGTTCCACAGCATTCCCCCCCCAGTTGTGACCGTATTGCAGGAGTCTTTACCCATAATTCAGGAATGTCTGCTTTAAAAATACCGAGAAAATTGCCTGTGTGTCACCAGGCTTGCCTCACCTCAAATTCGCTTGTAAATACAGAGTGACCAGCACCAAGTGTTAACCAAGTTAGGATACTGCAGTGTGTAGAGCGAATGAGGTACAAAGTGCCCTCTGAGAATTTCCTTACTTTAATATTCCCCAGAGAATTGCAAACATAAATCTGGAATAATTCCTCATTTAACAGCAGTCATCTTCTGAAAAAAAGCAGGGAGACAAAAATGCTCAACCATTTCTCTCAACTTAACCAGAATGGTATCAAATGATTGAATCACTTTCATCTTCTTTCTCAACAAGTCACATATTCCCAGAGACTGAAACAGAGCTGCACATTCAGTCTGATCTCCCCTGATTTTCTCTCTCCCCACATGCAGAAAATTACCTCCAGCTCTTGCAGTTTAATTTGATTGAGCTGGCCCAAGCAAGGTCGAGCAGAGATTCTCCACAGCAACAACACAGTCAACTTTAGGTTTTGTTCAACTGTATACCATCGTGCACCCTAATGTAGTGCCCTGAACTTGACAGTTATTGTGTCACATCCCCGATGACAAAGACAAATTCCCCTCAAAAATCGGACCCATTTCGTAAACAGACCCTCAGTCCCAGACCACAAACCCGTTCTTCAAGTGCTATGCTTTTTGCACAGTTCTCCCATTAAAATCCATTCCCTGTGTGTGTCATTCACCGTTCACACACGAGCAGTCTGCTATCTGTCCTTTGTGCGCAGTCTCCTATCATTTTCATGGAATATTACATCCTTAAACCGGTGTGATCACCTCCGACAGCGGCTCCACATGCCATCCCCATCCCCCACCTCCAGTGGGGAAGGCTGGACTTGAACCTGGGCCTCCAAAGGTAGGGTCACTACCACTGTGCCACCAGAGCCTTACAACTCACACATCAGACGTTTTTAATCAACCTTTCCAGGGATGTTATGACAAACCTCTGGAGCATATGCAAGTTGAATCTGGGCCTCCGGGCTCAAAGGTAGGGACAGTACCGTGGCACAAGCACCCTACAAATTACTTTTCTAATCTCTGTTCAGAGATGTTACGACACACGTTTGGAGCAAGTGGGACTTGGATGCAGACCTGGCCAGGTCCTTGGGTTGGGGGACACATAAATGACACAACGTCCAGCGATAATCATCTGCTCTCAATCAACTCTAGAGCTGTTCTGGGTAACTCTCACAGGGTGCAGTGGTAGTGTCCCTACCTCTCAGCCAAGTGGTATAGGTTCAAGTCCCATCTGCCCCACACACAGATGTGTCAATGACGTTTAAGAATTGCCGAGGCCATACTAGCCTGGGAATGCCTAATCTGGGCTGAACTTAGCAGATTCAGGCCTGGTTAGTGCTTGGATGGGAGACTGCCTGGGAATACCAGGTGCTGTAGGCTATTTGAGGTGGTGCTGTGGTTTAGCAGGTTAAAGCACCTACCTCGTAAACAGGAGATTCTGAATTCAAATCTGGGGTGCCTTTCCTCTCTGGAATCATGGTACAGCGGCAGTGGCCATACCTCTGAACCAAGAGGCCTGGGTTCAAGTCCCACCTGCTCCAGACGTGTGTTATCACATTTGGAACAGGTTGCTGACACCCGTTCACCTATAACAAAAGGAGCTCCCAGAAGAATCCTGCTGACACACAGTTAACAACAAGGTCTTTGCAGTGGTAATGAGAAAGGCCATGTGCTGAAATTGTAAGATATTGAAAGATCGATAATCTTCATTTCCACCCATTTCCTCGACTTGTGTCACAGTGTTTCTGGTCAGGGGTTCCTTGCCATTCCGGGCAGAGCCTTACCCCCACCCCCCCGCTGTGTTTTTGTGAAACTGGGCAATCCCAACATCCCCGGGAAGCCAGCTGATCCTAGCAGGAGTGAGTTAGCAATCCTACCTGAGCTTTCCTTTCCCTGTCAGCAGGAGTGTCTGTCCATAGGGAACGGTCGGATGACTCTCCATTCGCACGCCTCTTGAATGTTCTTGCACCCAGGCCTATGTTCTGTAAAACTGGTGGAAGCTCCACCATCCACGACTCTCTGACCTGTTTCTGGGCATCATCCTGACAGATAGAGACAGGGCGAAAAAACGCAGTGGGAACATTTCAGAACTCGGTCGTGACAAATGATTCCTCTGTGCCCCCCCCACAAAACCGTGCAAGGAGCGAAACACAAAGGCTCGTTCAACACAGGTCACCACCAGGACAGGTCAGAACTAACTAAATGAATGTTACTGTGCTGAGGAAATGCAAGGTCCAACATTCTCCGATAAAAGCACACTGTAATTTTAAACATGATCTGTCAGGGTTCCCAAATCTGATCCAGCACCAGCAGAATTCCATTGTTCATGGGGAACGGAGAGGAGAGAATAAAACCAACTAGTCAATGCGCCATCACACAACCTGTGGGTGACAGACATCCATGACCAATGCAATAACTGCAGAAAGCAAGTGACCCCTTACCATGTCGCCAGAGGCCAACTTTTCTTTCATTCTGCTCGCCCTGCGTTCAATATCTGCTGCCACATTGCCTTCGGCGGCGCCTATCGAGGGCATTGGACCGATGAGGGCCTCCTCATCACTGTCTTCTTCAGTGTGCTGTAAAACACCAGGTAATTGGAAAACACAAAGCTAGTTGTTACTGCCATTGCTCCCAATGACTTTGGTGAATGGCTAGGTTATTGGAAATGATCCTGAAAGCTAGAATTTACATGTATTTGGAGAGGCAAGGAATGATTAGGGATAGTCAGCATGGCTTTGTACGAGGGAAATAGTGTCTCACAAACTTGATTGGAGTTTTTCAAGGAAGTAACCAAGAAGATTGATGAGGGCAGTAGACATTGTTTATTTGGACTTTAGTACAGCCTTTGTCAAGGATCTGCATGATAGACTGATTAATAAAGTTAAATCATATGGGATTCAGGGAGATCTAATCAATTGGCTTAAGAGCTGGAGACAGAGTGATGATAAAGGGTTGTTTTTCAAACAGGAGGCCTTGCCTTCATTCCTGTGGAAAAGGATATGGAAGATACAGACTGGAGGGAAATAGATGGTGACATCTTGCAAAATGTCCAGATTACAGAGGAGGAAGTGCTGGATGTCTTGAAACGGTTAAAGGTGGATAAATCCCCAGGACCTGATCAGGTGTATCCGAAAACTCTGTGGGAAGCTAGAGAAGTGATTGCTGGGCCTCTTGCTGAGATATTTGTATCATCAATAGTCACAGGTGAGGTGCCAGAAGACTGGAGGTTGGCAAACGTGGTGCCACTGTTTAAGAAGGGTAGTAAGGACAAGCCAGGGAACTATAGACCAGTGAGTCTGACCACGGTGGTGGGCAAGTTGTTGGAGGGAATCCTGAGGGACAGGATGTACATGTATTTGGAATGGCAAGGACTGATAAGGGACGGTCAACATGGCTGTGTGTGTGGGAGATCATGTCTCACAAACTTGACTGAATTTTTTGAAGAAGTAACAAAGAAGATTGATGAGGGCAGAGCGGTAGATGTGATCTATATGGACTTCAGGAGGGCGTTTGACAATGTTCCCCATGGGAGACTGATTAGCAAGGTTAGATCTCATGGAATACAGGGAGAACTGGCCATTTGAATACAGAACTGGCTCAAAGGTAGAAGACAGAGGGTGGTGGTGAAGGGTTGTTTTTCAGACTGGAGGCCTGTGACCACTGGAGTGCCACAACGATTGGTGCTGGGCCCTCTACTTTTTGTCATTTACATAAAGGATTTGGATGTGAGCATAAGAGGTACAGTTAGTAAGTTTGCAGATAACTCCAAAATTGGAGGTGTAGTGGACAGTGAAGAGGGTTACCTCAGATTACAACAGGATCTAGACCAGATGGGCCAATAGGCTGAGAAGTGGCAGATGGAGTTTAATTCAGATAAATGCGAGGTGCTGCATTTTGGGAAAGCAAACCTTAGCAGGACTTATACACTTAATGGTAAGGTCCTAGGGAGTGTTGCTGAACAAAGAGACCTTGGAGTGCAGATTCATAGCTCCTTGAAAGTGGAGTCGCAGGTAGATAGGATAGTGAAGAAGGCGTTTGGTATGCTTTCCTTTATTGGTCAGAGTATTGAGTACTGGAGTTGGGAGGTCATGTTGCGGCTGTACAGGACATTGGTTAGGCCACTGTTGGAATATTGCGTGCAATTCTGGTCTCCTTCCTATTGGAAAGATGTTGTGAAACTTGAAAGGGTTCAGAAAAGATTTACAAGGATGTTGCCAGGGTTGGAGGATCTGAGCTACAGGGAGAGGCTGAACAGGCTGGGGCTGTTTTCCCAGGAGCGTTGGGGGCTGAGGGGTGACCTTATAGAGGTTTACAAAATTATGAGGGGCATGGATAGGATAAATAGACAAAGTCTCTTCCCTGGGGTCGGGGAGTCCAGAACTAGAGGGCATAGGTTTAGGGTGAGAGGGGAAAGATATAAAAGAGACCTAAGGGGCAACTTTTTCACGCAGAGGGTAGTACATGTATGGAATGAGCTGCCAGAGGAAGTGATGGAGGCTGGTACAATTGCAACATTTAAGAGGCATTTGGATGAGTATATGAATAGGAAGGGTTTGGAGGGATATGGGCCAGGTGCTGGCAGGTGGGACTAGATTGGGTTGGGATATCTGGTCAGCATGGACGGGTTGGACCGAAGGGTCTGTTTCCACGCTGTACATCTCTATGACTCAATGATGAAGGGCTTTTGCCCGAAACGTCAAATATCCTGCTCCAAGGATGCTGCCTGACCTGCTGTGCTTTTCCAACACCACTCTAATCTAGACTCTGGTTTCCAGCATCTGCAGTCCTTGTTTTAACCAAGTTGATTTTAACCTTACTGTGAATTCTCTTGCAAGGATGCCTACCTTGAAGAAGTTTTCCTCCTCTCTCTACACGAATCTCAGTGAGTGTCTCTCTCTCTCGCTGCAACCCCCAGGTCATCTCCTCTGCCCTGAAGCTCTTCAACCATGTCCTGAAACAGACTCGCTACCACAGCCACATTTGCTTCCTCAGTGCCTGCCTCCGTAACCAACTCATCCCACACGGACTCCGGATCACCTTTTAAACCAGCACAGTTTGGAACCGAACAGGACAAACCGTACAGACGACAGATTCAAAAACACCAGCAACGGTTCTCCTTCAAGATCCTCCACTCCACGCTCACAGCAATGCACCGGCACCTAACTTCTCTACAGTCAGCCCTGCCACAGCTGAGGGTCGCACTCTCACAGAACTGCAAAGGCCCCCTTCTGTACTATATTCTCAGGAGAAAAGCTCTATTCCTGATGAAGGGCTTTTGCCCGAAACATTGATTTTCCTGCTCCTCGGATGCTGCCTGACCTGCTATGCCTTTCCAGCACCGCTCTGATCTAAACACCTCGCCGTCATAGCTCAAACCTTTGAGTATAGTAGCTGAGACATGATGTTGTGCAGGACATTGGTGAGGCATCTTCTGAAGAACAGTGTACCGTTCTGGTCTCCGTGTTATGGGAAAGATATTTTAAACTGGAAAGGACTCAGAAGAGATTTTCCAGGATGTCGCCAGGAATGGAGGGGTGGACTTATCGGGAGAGGATGGATAAGCTGGGACATTTTGTCAATGGAGTGTAGGAGGTTCCCCACGGTGGGGGAGTTCAAAACTAAGGGGCATATTTTGAAGGTGAGAAGAGAATGATTTTAAGAAGACATGAGGGGCAATTTTTAAAAAAAATATGAAGAGTGGTTTGTGTGTAGAATGACCTTTCAGAGGAAGTGATGGATATGGGTACAGTTACAATGTTTAAAAGACATTTGAATAAATTCATGAATAAGAAATGTGAAGAGGGATACAGGCCAAGTGCAGGCAGCTGGGACTAGTTTAGTTTGGGATTATGGTCTGGTTGGGCCGAGGGGTCTGTTTCCGTGCTATGTGACTCTATGACAAGCTGCAACATGGGATCAGGGCCGGCTTCAGGAGACTGCAGAGAGACCAATCAAGTTCATGTTTCAAATATCAGCCATGAGTTCCCCCGTCTCCTGTGGATCCATGCTGCTGGTGCACCAAGGCATACCCCGGCAACATTCACAAGCCAGGTGGACGTTCATGACAGTCCGGTGATCCAGAGCATGGACACCAGTGCCAATAGTACTTTTGATTTTTAAAAAAAAAATCTATTTAGTTCACTGAATTCAAATTCTCCTGCTGCTGAGGTGGGATTTAAACTTGTTGGTCTATTAGTCTAGGTCTCTTGAATCTACAAATAACCATTGGAGTGGAGTCTATCTTGTCCCATGTGGAAAGAAGCCTCCTGCTGATTATGAACTATTGTGCTCCCACAACCGATGAATCAGTACTCATCCGCATTGAACACTTGTTGGGAAAAGCATCATGGGTAGCAAGGACGTAGACTCTCCCCTGCACAGGGGGCGTCAGTGCTCCTGATTACTGGTGGTGTGGACCCACATTCAATGAGTGAGCCCTAAAGGCCACAGCCACTACATTGGGCCCTTGGCACATTAATCACAAGGGGAAACAGCTACCTGATCCTGACCTCACCAACCTACCAATTAGAGACGCACCGATCCAATAACATGCTCAAATTGTGCATATTTGGAATTGTGGCACATTATGACGCAAATATGGTGCAATAGTGCCAGATAAATGCCTAACTAAGAGCTGACGGCTAAAAGTTGACAATTTGTTCCTATCCTTTGCGGAGTATTAGACCAAGTGCTGTGCTACAATTTACATCCAATCTATCCCAATTCTACACCATACGTCTATAAGGTCTTGTGAGGAGAGCGTTTCACTGATCCCGGGTGAGGAAAGTGCACACATGTACAGTGGGTGAGCACAGGATCAAATCAGTTGTGATGCTCCCTTTGGTCGAATAGCCAGCCTGCTATTATCAGTCACGTATGAGGAATGGCCTTTCTGGCACAGCACCACAAGGTCTTCTCTCAATCACGAACATCCAGGAAGGCTCAACACGAAATAGGAATTGGACCTTCATTTACATTGGCCTGCTTTCTTAGCTTTCACATATTTTTCTCCAGTTTAGTCTCACATGCAATTCCCCTCAGCCTCCATCATGCGCCTCTGCTACACTACCCCAGAAGTAGCATGGGATCCACTCCACAAAACCTTGGTCTTTATCACAGGGAAGACCAAGCTCCATTGCAAACAATGCTAAATTAGAAAAGAACTAGAGGGAACTGTAATCCCTCTTGCTATATATCCCCCTCCCTCTCCCTTCTCTCTACCTGTTGTAAAATGTATAAGGAAGAATCGTACTTAAGTAAAAGAGGTTTAAGCAAGAACAAGTGTGATTTGGGTTCTGCGTTCCTCCAAGAGTCACAGGAAAGTGTGACAGGTAATAATGCACTGAAGGGATAAGAAAGAAAATTCAGTCAGTGCCAAATGATACAAAAATCAGCAGCACCGCCTGTTACAGCGTTGAAAATATGAGGGGAAAGGTTTCTTAAATCCCACTTACCACGCTTGAGGGTACAGCAGGTTCTCTCTCTTTTTCTGACTGAGTGAACCCAGGTGGTAGTGCAGGACCTATAAAAGGCCTAAAGAAAAGAAGCATAGGTGAATCTTCAGAACATAACTCAGCTCCCACTTCAGCGCCATTTTGTCTCGCTCTGGGTTGAAGGGCTTCAGTGTTCCTGCAATCGGCCTGGAGATTTCACATTGAGAATGTGACCAACAGGTGAAGCTGCTGGCCCAACCTCTTTGCTCCAGACCGTGCTCTCCAGATTTGTCAGTGTTCAATCAGCAATATAACCCAGTATGAAGAAAACAGGAGGGAAACAAAAGTCATCAAATTGAAAAGGGGCGGGGGAGGGGGTGGGAGGTTGGAGGTGACAACATGCACTGCAGGCAACAATACAAACATAGCAGATTTTTGAAAGCTGTGATTGTGTTCTAGTCCTTTGTGGAACATGGGCATCACTATTGCCCCGATCAGTAATTGCCCAGAGGGTGGTTCAGAGCCAGCTACATTGGCGCGGGCGTGTAGGCTGGCTAATGATAACAGATTTCCTTAATTAAAGGACAACAGAGAACCAGATGGGTTTCTATGGCAACTGGCAGTGGTTCCAGGGTCATCATTAGGTCATCGTTTTATTCCAGATTTTCACCGAATTAAAATCTCACCATCTGCCGAAGTGAGATGCGAATCCATTGCCCAGATGAGGAGCCTGGGGTTCAGGATGACGAGTCCAGCAACATTACCACTCTGCATCAGCTCCCCACAAACATCACCCTGTTGAAAACTTGCAGCATATTACTCTTCCTATTTTAGATTATTTCCATCCATCTCAAAGCAATATTCACTTTCTGCTGTCTGTGGAACTAATCACGAGGAGAAAGAGATTGAAAAGTACTCCTGATACAAGCCTGGACTGAAGGAACGATTACATGTGAGTGAAAACAGCCAGTTCTGAAATGCATTCACGAGAAATGGGAAGATCTGCAGCCATGTTAGCAGAACCTTCTGCTTGCAGTCAGGAAGTCAGGGATTCCAGTTCATTGCAGAGTTTTGAGCACAAAATCCAAACCAATACTGCAGTGCAATAAAGTGGAAGTGCCATATTGCTGGAGGACCACTGCACTGTTCAGGGTGCTGTTAATCCAATGGTACAATAACCTCAGGTCCTTATGGGTGTAATAGTTCCCAGGGTAACATTACCCTGACTGTTGTGGCCAATGTTTACTCATCAAACGACATTAACAGAAAGTTTGTCTTGTCATTATCATGTTATTGCTTGTTGGAGCTTGCTGAGGACAAATTAGCTGCTGGATTTCAACAGTGACTCTACCTCAAAAAGTTAGCAACCAACACTAATTTTTGAATTCAAAATAGAGACACAATATGATTCCCACATTCCACAAAGGACTCTTTGAATTAACTAACGTTCATACCACGCAAATACCAAGTAACAATCATCGCGGACAATACAAAATCTAACCACCTCCCCAAAAATTACCATTGCTGGATCCCTCATCAGCAACTGTCTAGTGGAGTACCATTACCCAGAAACTGAACAGGAAGAACCATAGGGGCAACAGGGGCTACAGATGAGAGACTGCGAATGCAAAAAGTACACCACTGACTATAAAGTGCTTTTTGGTGTCCAAACTCCCATAAGTTGTTACGTAAATGCCAAGACTACCATGCAGTCAGAGAAAAACAAATTTGGAGTTCGGAGAGGCCTTTTTAAAAACCATGTCAGGCTTCAGATCCAGCTGTGTACCAAAATCTCAAAGACTGATCTGTACATTGAGTACAGGAGTTGGGAGGTCATGTTGCGGCTGTACAGGACATCGGTTAGGCCACTTTTGGAATATTGTGTACAATTCTGGTCTCCCTTCGAGAGGAAGGATGTGTGAAACTTGAAAGGATTCAGCAAAGATTTACAAAGATGTTGCCAGGGTTGGAGGGTTTGATCTATAGGGAGAGGCTGAATAGGCTGGGGGTGTTGTCCCTGGAACGTTGGAGGGTGAGGGGTGACCTCAAAGAGGTTTATAAAATCATGAGGGGCACGGATAGGGTAAATAAACAAGACCTTTTCCACAAGTTGGGGGGAGTCCAAAACTAGAGGGCATGGGTTTAAGGTGAGTGGGGAAAGATTTAAAAGAGAGCTAAGGGTCAACATTTTCATGCTGAGGGTGGT